>NW_014577731.1:106831-110874 GCF_000485595.1 Priapulus caudatus
CGTCAGAGCAAACCAAAGCAGCCAATCAGAGGAACCCTTTGCGCATTTGCGGTACGGAAAAAATAGACGCGCCCCGGCTACCGGAGGAGTGAAGAAACCTCATCGTTACAGACCTGGCACGGTCGCCCTGAGAGAGATTCGTCGTTACCAGAAGAGCACCGAGCTGCTCATCCGCAAGCTGCCCTTCCAACGCCTGGTCCGTGAGATCGCACAAGACTTCAAGACTGACCTGCGCTTCCAGAGCTCCGCCGTGATGGCTCTTCAGGAGGCTAGCGAGGCTTACCTCGTTGGTCTTTTCGAAGATACCAACCTGTGCGCCATCCACGCCAAGAGAGTCACGATCATGCCCAAGGACATCCAGCTCGCTCGCCGTATCCGTGGCGAACGCGCTTAAACACTGCGCCTGTACCCGTGAAACCAACCGGCCCTTTTCAGGGCCACCATTTCTTCCCAGAAATGATTTCTACTTTGCTTTACCCATCACCCCGAAGGACTAAGAAACCAAATGTTATGACTGTTTCATAACAGATTGTGTAATGATGAAGTAGGCAATCGATACGAGCTATAGCGGGATTTTTGGCCCTACAATCTGTCTATTATGAATAAATAGTGTAAAAACATCGATGTAAAATCGCTTCGTGTGTAACGGCGAAATAATATATAGCTTATATACGCACACATACATATAACATGATATTATAGTGATATATATTATCAAGGATAAGACTGCTTACTACACTATATTAGAGGGGAACACGTGGAAACAATGGATGTGTATGTGTGTGTACATACTATGGATAATTTAATGGTCGATGTAAAATCGCTGCATGCGTATGTAATGGTGAAATAATAATTTAATAGGTGCGGGTATATAGCTATTATGTATATATATTTTACACTTCATATAATGCTGTTGCCGATTTCATTTTACTAACACTAGTATCCCCAATTTTCATAGTTTTATTGTTTTCCACTATCCACCGTCTTAGTATAACATGCCATACCAACGAACCTATATCACATACGCACGCTCACAGGCACATACGCGCGCACACACACGCACACGCGTGCACGTGTGTGTGTGTGTGTGTGTGTGTGTGTGTGTGTGTGTGTGTGTGTGTGTGTGTGCACACACACATATATCGCTAGAAGAATGATGTTCACCAGATAAATCGCCGTGGCATAGCGTCTACATGAACCTCACGACCCAGGTAGAGGACAGAATGAGAAGCAAAAACGTGGGGTGGGGAAGTCGGGAAGTGTTTCGCGTGACTGCAAGCAATTCATGGGCCCGGTGGTATAGGAATGGGTGTGGGTAGCAGCGCAAGTAGTTTACACTGAAAAGGCGTACAAATATAGCTATTTGATGCGCGTTGAAATGCTGTATATTTTGCCCGACCTTCTAATATCCTAGACGTGAAGGTATTAATTAACGTTCAATACATTCAACTCTATATATGTGCTATATATATATATATAAACGATTAATAGATTAAGTAACGTGAACTATTCAGCGTAAATCTTTCATTTTAATTTACTATTATTTTCATATTAGGAATGTTTCTATATACATTTTTCTTCATACATATATACAAATTATCATACGAGACATTACACGCATGGTGACATTTGGAAGCAGTTAGACGCCATGCAATAGAATTGTGTTAAATTTGTGAGAAAGCAATATTGTTGCTGTAAGGTAAGATTATTGCGAGTGAATTATTATTACCATCGTGCTGTTGGTACATTGTACTACCAGCGGTCTACCCGTGCTCTACTAAGTATATCTTCCCCCCCCCCTACGCCATCTGGCCCCCTTAGTTCTCAAAGTTAACTTTCAGTGGCGGATTTCGCAGGCACAAAAATGCCGATGGTAGACCAATGTAGCTTTGCAGAGGGAGCGGAATGATATATTGCAGCAAACGTTTCGTTTGAACCCTTCGCACCGGCGGCGTCATACACATGATCGCTGCAGATAACATCAGGGGGAAAGCGCGGTAAAAAGACGCCGCCGAGACATCGCACATTTGCCGCATGTGAGAAGCCTCGAAGAGGAAACTAGCACTGGCAAGGCTATAACCCTAGCGCACTGTTCCACAGACGCACGCAACGTAAATATACGGTAGTCGGGATTTCACGTTCTGGACGCGCATAGCTTGATTATTACTAAATCACTGCATAACTAGATTAACTATTTGACTTGTACGACTTCTAAATTTGTCGCTATCGAAACGCATAATTCACCAAAACTGTAACCTTTATAGCTTTCTATATGCCACATTACTTTAGTAATCGGTTTCCCAAATTGTGGTATCTATTATAATTTCCAAATTGCCGTAGCGTTCGCAAAGATATTTACGGTATACGCCGATGAGACCAATACCATCGCATACAATTATATCCAGCCGATTTCAGAGGTGATGACCCCGGACAACTAAACAAGGTTTCCCGCAGTTTATTTTATTCATGACGATGCGAAATGAGATGCCCCGTATTTTGAATATGTAAATTTTTTCACATTAGCGGATAGAAATTTAGCGGGATGTTTACGGTAGCGGGGACTTTGCTTTGCCCTGCTTACTAATATAATCGGGGCGAGGTCGCAGCAGCTGAAACGTGTAGACAAATCCCATCAACCATGCGCCGCCGCCGCCGCAGCAGCAAACTGCAAAACTTCGAACTTTCTCTGTGAGAGTTTGTCTTCGGCCGACGGTGCCTAGACTAGAGTAAGCGCGCCGGAGAGATTTACTATCGACCGTTGTCTGGAATTTTTCATGCAACATATAAAAATTCACCTAGAGTGCCTTCAGTCTGTATATAGAACACTACCAACGGGAAATGTAATTAGAAACGGCGACAGATAACCTCGCCATAAGTGCATGAGTCATTATATAGTGGACACAAAGGACATGTCTTATGCATGCAATTAAGATTTTTCCATCGCGAACAGAAATTTATAATTTGGATTAAATTTTCAACCGATTAATACGTACACACTGATGCGAAGCATTGAATCAAATTAGGTGAGTGCAGTAAAGATGTTGCCAAGCAGTGGTCGTGGCCGGGTCTCGTCCGCGCTACCTTATAAAGACAATCTTATAAAGACACTTATGAAGACTCTATGCTGACTTATAAAGACTTATAAAGACTTGTAAAGACACTTATTAAGACACTTATAAAGACACTTATTAAGACACTTATAAAGACACTTATAAAGACAATCTACATGGCAACCAAGTTCAGCTGTAGCCAGTTATTTTCGTAACCCGGAAGTGACGGGTGTGTTGCTTACGTGGTACCAGCAACAGCTGCGGGAAGCCGCAATAGAATCGCTCGTAAATACTGATGAACCTAGCGAGAGTTATTATACAACGACGCACATTTTCCTACGTGAAATAATTTGGCGTGACGTTATAATATTTTGCATATTTAATCAGCTCTTGTACAAAGCTACTGAGTACTCTGCTTCGATTTCCCTTTTTTGCATAAACATTGAGAGTCAGCATAGCGTCTGCTTAAAATAGAACATCGAAATTGAAATGTTGGCGTATATAGCCTGGAGACCATAGAGTACCATAGATACCATAGAGTATATAGACTTATACCAGGAGTATAGGTATAAGTATATGTGAAAGATAAAGTCCTGATCCACTGGTACGATTCTCGGTTAATTCGGATTAGTCCAGACCGGACGTTCCGTGTACACGTGACATTTGTTGTTGTTTATCTACCGATTTGGCCTGGGAGCATTTAGTGAACAAACTTGGGTTCATTGACTATACCCGCTAATAGACCGATTGTACAGATAGATGATGAAAACGAATTCGATGAACTAAAGTCAATTACGAGTTGATAACCCTTGCTTTATGCAGAGACCCGGTGCAAGCAAGTTGGATGTACCCTACCAGTGCACACACACACGCGCGCGCGCGCGCACGCACGTACGCACGCACGCACGTACGCACGCACACACACTACACACACACACACACACACACACACACACACACACACACACACACACACACACACACACACACACA
>NW_014577731.1:110884-114228 GCF_000485595.1 Priapulus caudatus
TATATATATATATATATATACAGGCGCGCTATTTGGTTGTAAGCGCCGTTTAATCACATCGATTTCTTCTATTTATGATGTTTTCAATTCGAATTTTGTATTATATGTGTGATTCCGATACGTGCTACACGCACACGCGCGTTTTTAGCACTGATCAAGTCTCTCTCATAATCTGCATCTCTGGCGAGATGCCCATGCGTAAAAGCGTATTTAGTTACTTTGAATCGCGAAAAGAGACTACGTCTTTGTTATCTACGAAACAAATAGTAAAGGTAAAGAAAAATTAAAACTTAGCGATTCAGCGGAAGAATATTACAACTGTGATTCTTTCTGTAAGGCTAAAACTTGTAACTGTAAACTGTAACTGTAAGACTAACCAGGAAAGCCCGCAGCAAACGAGCATGCTGCGGCTCGACTAAGCAGAAGGATCAAGTAAACGTAATTGGTGACGTATGACTAATTGGGAGACCGTTGGTGTGTGTGTGTGTGCGTGTGCGTACGTGTGTGTGCGTGTGCGTTATGTGTGCATGTATGGTTCCGTATGAGTAACGGCCGCCGCATGGGTCAGATATGTTGTGCTTCCGAGACCAGCCTCGGCGCAGCGGGGCAGCTGACACCTCTTAAAACCTTGTGTACTCTATTCGAGAGGCAGTCCTGCGCAATTTTGTTCTCACAAGCACCGAAAAGTGTCGGCTAAATTCAGCAAAGCACATCGGCTTGTTTCTTAAAACAACAAGCACCAATGCCAGACCGAGCGGTCGCGAAGTGAGCACTGAAATCCAAGCTTTTACCGGCCGGATGAGAAGGTTGTTTAGCGGTCCGGCAAGTTCAACGCCAGTACCGGAGGGTACAAATAATGATGAAGCTTCATGTATTATTACATACATATTCCATGTGCTGCATACGTGGTGGCACATTCCGTACAATACGTATATGGCGCATATATTCCTTCCATGACAAACATATGGATTCACGTAAACTGCACTGCAATGTAACATAGGTTGATGATGCAATAAATGTAGGGAGGCATGTAGTAGTGAACTGGCTTTATACTGGCCAACTAATGTTCCCGCTATACAGCCTATCGCAGAGAATCATGTAATTTCTCCAACGGTCAACACACACGATTTAAGTAAAATTAAGGTTCTATGATGACTCACGCTTCCCACAATGTCACCCTTCTTTGAGTTGATTTTAGCAATTAGATACATCGCCTACGAAACCTATTGGCTATTCGTATCCCAACCGATGTTGCTGCATTACTCGACAGGATCTAGCAAACCAGTATCCTGGTATTTTTTCCATAGATAGAAATAAATGATCGCTACGAAAATTCATTTTTAATTCTCCATGTTAAAAATAAACTCGGAATCGTCAGACCAGTGCCAATGCTATGTCACCGTTGAACAGTAATAGTGTAACCTTTACTTGTGCATGAGTAGTCAGGGTTATACGAGACCGGAAAGCAAGCTTAGTCAACGACAGACGGCCAGACGTCAGCCAGACGAAACAACTACTTGTCCGGATGAATAAAACCACATTGCACGGCGTCTGGCATGGGCGTGCGAGTTACACAGTCGCGGAGCTTCACTGACATTAAAGCATCTAACCTACAAAATGGCGCGACGGCGATGCTTGGGTCTGTAGCTCAGCAATTCAACAACGCACACCATACACATTAGAGCATCATCCAGCCATTGGACACTAAACTATTTCCGCTGTGTAAAGTACACACCCAAATTACTATTAATTATGCGTTCAATTTCGTGTTGATTGATTTGCGGAATAAAACATTTACGGCGTTTACACTTATGCGTAAATGTTATGTGCACGTGTGTTTAGTATTTGATCTTTAAATAAATTCCTAGATGTGTTTATGTCACTAGCTCTACAATGATTTTAATGATAAATAAATGCGAACATGAACATGACTACGGTATATGAAGATTAGGATATTATAATACTCTATCACGTGTATTTGTGTACTATCTAATCGATACAGAGCTACGTCTCTGTCGTCTATTTCAGTAATGCAATGTAATGTCATGCAAAACGATACGCAGATATTTCATTTTCAGTTAAAGAAATTATAAACTGAAGCAATATGTGCGAAAATTAATTTACTCTATTAAAAAGTAGAAAACTAAAGAATATGTCTTTCTCTATGTCGTTCATATCTCTTAGGTTTTTTTTATATGCGCACTAGAATGTAGCATATGCCGCGCTAAGTTGGATTTGATTTCCGTTTCTAGCCGGTGCGCGCAATATAAATGGGAGGCACGAGTTCAACGATGAAACCTTTAAAAGCAGCATCATCTGTTTCCTTGCCGCAGAAAGATACGTACCACCCAGTAAGCGTCGCACTAACAGAGGCCCAGCGAGCTACACGCGCACACGGACTAGCTAACCCAAGCACAAACGAACGAAGTTGCACCCGAACGCACACACTCGCACCCAGGCACGCACGCACGAGCAAACTACCAAACGCACGTACGTACGCATGCAAGCACGAACGAAGTAACGCGCGCTTGCACAGACACGGGTGCGCGCTAATGCGAAATAGATAAGCTGCTTGTACATTAAAGCCTATGCGAAACCAATAAATAACGATAAGATCGTAAAATATTATTGTTTAGCGTATTTTTGCCAAGTTACGCGTAGTTCGGTTCGCACAGGCTTTAAATTTATG
Source organism: Priapulus caudatus (assembly GCF_000485595.1). Lineage (NCBI taxonomy): Eukaryota > Metazoa > Priapulida > Priapulimorpha > Priapulimorphida > Priapulidae > Priapulus > Priapulus caudatus. Next base: position 113,574 of record NW_014577731.1, read on the forward strand.
TCGTCATCCAGTATAGTATGTTGCCCTATAATTAAATATTTAGTTAGTATACTAACAGAAAATCGCCATAATAAAAAGCGCGTATTTTATGAAAAGGTTCACCGCACATTTAAAATATTTTTTAAAGGAAGCGCTTAAGCTTACGCGTCATCTTTTCTATGTATGTACGTGCCAAGAATGTATCCAGGGCCCAGACAACTCACGAATTTTTCACAAGCATAGGCGGCAACATATAAAATACACTGCAACGAAGTATTTCGAGAAGACCAGTCAGCAGATGTGTGCGTGTGTGTGCGTGCATGCGTACGTGCGCGCGGGCGTGCGTGCGTGCCTGTGTGTGTCTGTGTGTCTGTGTTGTATGGGAGTGGGTGTTGTCATGATAGGACATAGGGCAAGAAATAGTGATGTAAACTTAAAGGCATAATTCGACCATCGATTATGCAAAGTTGACGAATGCTACAGTAACTGGCACCTTGTGTAGTTAATAAGTACATTACCTTATAGCCAAACGCGTATTAGTTTGTCCAATATCACTGCTGCATGGTTACTAAGAAATGTGCAATTGAAATCCGCGGTCAAATAAATCCGTTGTTGACAGTTTCAACCCGCTATACCGGCTATGACCGGCCGTAAAGCCTGCCGCACACGGTGTGTC
>NW_014577731.1:116280-118780 GCF_000485595.1 Priapulus caudatus
CATGTTCACGCCATAGCATGCATATTTTTCCGTGAAAACGCTTAAAACAAATAAAATATAAATAAACTAGCATCACAGCATCATATGTACATCAATGTAGAGAAGCCAGAATATTAGAGTCGGAAGCAATAACCTATATAAACTTACCTATATTCTCGTGTCAAAACCTTGGCTTCGCGCTTCAACGCAGTTATCTAGATAATCCAGCTGGTGTATCAACAGCGTAAGCATTTACAATGTTTTGATTAAACCTTATTTCATCCCACAGACAGCCACACATCCGCAAAAATTCAGCAGTTTAATATCCCAAAGCCTATTTTAGCTGTAGCAGACGCGAAGAAAAAACTGAACTGTGCGAGAAATGCCCAGAATAACCAGCGGTTATCTCACCGTGTGGGTTGCGCAACTTCCGCCGCCTGCTTTCTACGAAGACTACTCCAGTGTGGCTACTGTTTCGACGACGACAGTACGGATTGCAGCAGGTTTCACACCCCACAGCTATCATGAACGCCCCGAGACTCGTCGCACGATGGATAGTTACATGAACACGCGCAGTTCATCAGCGTCCCAGTATTCTCGGCACGCTCATCCGTTGGGGTCACGAAACGGGGAAGAAAGAATCATGAGATTTTTCTGGCGAAAATTGATCGTAAACACTTTCCAGGGCTATTCATTCGCGCCGCGTCTACTTTTCTGTCTAGAAACAATTCTTTTTCTGCCGCTGGACACGACGAATCACCTGCAGCAATCCAGACGCGCACGCACACAACTTTCTCCAGACTAACACGCCGGGTCAGTCGCTGTTTAGCGTGCTTCCTCATGTAGAAATAGCGGTGCGCGACTGAGCGCAGCGCCGCCATCCAGAAAACGGGAAAAGAGAACCAGTAAGGTAGGCCCTACGTGCCCTACTACTACGCCGCGCGTACGAAGTTATATACTTATTGACAGCAGAATAAGATTGATCAATTTACTGAATGAATAAATGAATAGATGGACGGATGAATGAATGAAAGAATGAAGAATTGAATGAATGAATAAATGAATGAATGAATGAATTAATGAATTAATGAATAATTTATGAATAATAATTTATTAAGAAAAATTAATTAAACCGATGAATGGATGTATGGATAGCTGTATCGATGAATGGATGTATGGATAGCTGTATCGATGAATGGATGTATGGATAGCTGTATCGATGAATGGAAACAAGGTGCCAGTTACTGTAGCATTCGTCAACTTTGCATAATCGATGGTCGAATTATGCCTTTAACAGACACATCAAGAACTTCTCTACAAGCGTGATTATCCTGTGAATACGTAAAATGTGTTTATCATGCATGCCTGCGTCTATTGGTGTGGCTCGCATCGATTTAAAGAAGTAATAAACATTTGTATCAAGAATTAATTATTCGCCTTATATTACGGAAATTATCGGGTGACGAGACACTTTATGGCACCTATAAACTATAATGTTATGGTTCGACGCTGGCTCAAATACGAGATTATAGCAATAAATACAAGTTTTTCTGGTTTTTGAGTACACGTATTCACATACTAACGTACATACTATAGGCACTATTCTCTAGAAAGGAAGAGGAGACTTCCATCAAGCGTAATTGATGAAACCATGTAAATTCTACTGCATAAATTTAATTATAACGACTGAAATCACACGACGTCGAGATTAGTTGCTTAACCCGAATAAATTAGTTTAGGAGTTAAATTAATTAGGAAGTGTATAATCATTATAATGGTGACATACTCGGCATATCAGTTTGTAATATTATGGAATATCTCAAAAATTGCTGTAATATACTGATATTTTCCATAAACATAATAATAATTTAGATAAATTTTTAAGGAATAATTATACAGAGGGATTTGTTCTTTTATACGTTGACCATAAACAACGTAAAATGATGGAGTATACTTTATAGTATTGTAACTTACTCTTACGTGAAATTGCGTCGGTTGTGGTAACTCCCGACCATCGGAATGACGTTTTCTTTTTTCATTTCGAATAGCGTAGAACACAGTATAATTAAATGTAAAGAAGTAAATTACTTTTAAGAAGGTGTAACATTGACAGCAAACAACTGAAAACCTGTCGTGTTTCACGACAGACTCCTAGTCGTTCATTACAGGGCAAAGACAACGAACAAGTATAACAGCACTGCTTGCCATAGGCGGTTGCACGTTAAATAATGAACATTTGATTAAATTACATAACAGGATAGTGGGTGCCAGCAATTTACTGAGTGGTGCGATCCAAAATACATCGCCTCTAACATCTATCCTAAACACTCTTGAACATAGGCAAGCAAAGCAGGTTACGATATATGCCGCGATGCGATGACGTAAATAACCACACAGCTTAACGTTCAAGCATTTTTTCCCTCGCTGATCTCAAGCATGCCTGACGACACTTCGTTTTAATGGAATGCATGAGCTACTGCTATCTTTTTGACGGCAGCTCATGAAAGATATTACCAAAAAT
>NW_014577731.1:123780-125341 GCF_000485595.1 Priapulus caudatus
GATGCAATGGCATGGAGCCATATGATGATGGATGATGGATGGAGCATGGATGGCGTGGCTGGGATTTTTGGGATGATGGATGCGATGGATGGGATGATGAATAAATAAGCGGACTGCGGGGAGCGACGGCACGGACGGGGACGACGGACGACGACGACGGACGAAACGGTCAGAACGACGGAATCTTTGTGTAGCACTAATTATTCTACTCCGATATTATCTAAACGTTGCGCTGGTACCTCCCAAGATTTCTTACTAACATGTGAACAAAAAACATTAAATTCAGAGGTATTCAATTATGGGCTACACTCCTTCAAGCATTAAAGACATTGACTTTCAATAAACCTCATTGTTAAAAAAAAAGGGCCTACAGAGATTACTTCTCATATCCAAAATACGAATAATAGCATGCATTCAGGTTCATATAAATGATAATCTTCTTCCTGTTTTTTTCTTATATTTATGTTATGATAACATGCAAATTTGTGTTTCTTGTTCTCCTGCATGCGCCATTGCCGCCTTGTAACGCAGTTATGTTTTAATTTTTTTGTTTTATTAATTGATTTGTGAATTGTTGTGTTATGGTTTTGTTTGCAGTTCAAGTGTAATGAGTGAATGTGAGGTGGGCTGTTGTCCAGTTGTGTAGAATCTTATATTCCTTATATATATATTTTTTGATTTTGTTCAAATGAAATTGTATTCTCCTGTTCTATGCAGCATTGTGCCTTGTAATGCCAGTTGTTTTGTTTCCTGTTTTTCTTTCTTTTCTTTTTGATTAATTGGTTTTGAATTGCTGTTTGTTTGTTTGCACTGTTACAAGTAGTACTGAGTATGTCATAACTGTTGTCAATTGGTTCTATATATATTTTATTATTATTCATTTTTTGGCGATGTATCGATTGTATTGATGAATTGTATTTGCAGGTGATTTTCCAGGTTGTGGAGTTTCTGTTTCGTGATGCGCCTTTATGTTGGATTTTCGTTGTGTGTTGATTTGTTGGCCTGTACTGAGTGTTGTGTGATTTATTGTTGTGCTTTAATTTTCTTTCCTTTGTCAATATATTGTTCAGCTATGCCGTCTGTGAGCGCTTTTCTTTTATGATAGTCTATATATATCATATATATATATATATATATCATAATATTTGGGACTCGATATGATAATTTTTGTATTGTGGTCTTCAGGATACATTGGGAATTTGCATCGAGTCTTACTTATAATTTATTTAATTTTCATAACAACGCTCATATATTTTTTATTTCCAATCGTATTATTTCAGTCAATGGTTTCAGATCTTGATCAACTTTAATTAACTAACTGTAATTAGCGTAGTGGCTGACTTGAAGACCTGTATAGTCAATTCACACCTCCTCGCTGTATTATTTTTAAAAAACTTGTTTGTGATATATTGTAAAGAATTAATTATACCTTGAAAGGTACAATAAATTTCAAAATCTAAATCTAAATCTAAACATACAATCGGACGACGGTACGGTACGAACGACGACAGACGCCGGACGTATGGATGGAGGATGATGAGAGTATATATATATCTGTGTA
>NW_014577731.1:130366-171209 GCF_000485595.1 Priapulus caudatus
TTCCACTTCACGATTCATAGTTAATCGGATTGCCGCTGCAGGTATCTGGCGCTCGTGTGCAGATGCTTACAGATAAACAAATGAACAGCTGTGGAACTGCGGTAAAGCCGACGGCGTTCAATGGTACATATATTATGTTTTCCATTATCTATATTATACTATTACTATTGCGATACTAGATTTAAACACAGACAACTCACACCTATTAATAACATCATTAATTAATTTCGAGTTGTGTGCTACATCGGCTGATTTCCTGGCAGTGGAAATGGCTGGGCATTAACGAGGATTTCTCATGTTTTTACCAACCGTCTTCATGCCTTCTCGGTAGTGTCTAAACGACCGTACCCGGTTTCGGAGGCCTGAAAACTAAACAACCGGCTCTCTTCTCTGATTGGTCAGTTTCCGAACATAACAGGACAAATATATATAATATAATAGGACAATTGTTAATGCAAAACATAAAGAAATATATTTAATTCCGAACATAAACAAACGTTACACTTACAGAACAAATAAATGCAGAAACACGGTTCGAACACGGTACTTTACTATCAAGAAGCGAACGCTCTACCGTTGAGCCACTGCAACCAACTTGAAAGTTATAGCTATACACCCTAACCCTAACCCAAAGGGTGTTGCTATCCCCCGGGCGTGAAGGGAGGTCACGTGATAACGTTGACGATGACGTTCAAAACGTCAACCCTAACGCCAGTAACGGTAACCCTCACTCCAACACCGCCAACACTAACCCTCACACTTTAGTTAGTTAGTTAGTTAAGGTTAGATGGGTTGAGTTTAGGCCTGGCCTATTATTATACCCATATCTGTCCAATGTAAGTCTAGTTTGTTTTTAAAGTTTGAATTTTTAAAGTTCTTTGTTTTAATACACTAAATATATATGTCTCGCCGCGTTATATATAGGCATTGTGATCCACAAAAATTATTCTATGGTGGTGGGGACAGATATCATGATGCAAAAACCCTAACCCTAACCCTAATCCTAACCCTAACCCTAACACTAATCCTAACCCTAATCCTAACCCTAACCCTAACCCTGACCCTAACCCTAATCCTAACACTATCCCAACACTATAGTGCTGCCACGTTGCGGTCACCTCCCTCCACGCCCGGGGGATAGCATTACCCTAACCCAAACCCTAACCCTAACAATAATCCTAACCCTAACCCTATCCCTATAATTCTAAAATAAAATAAAATTAGCCAAAAATAATAATAAATAAAATGGTGACAAAATTAGCCAATCAGAGAAGAGAGCCGGTTGTTTAGTTTTCAGGATACCGAAACCGGATCCGGTTGTTTAGACACTTCCTATTTTCTCAACCGTTCTTATATCCTACTTACCAGGGCCCGGTACTCCTTGCATAACACCAAATGTATACAGTATAACTAAGGTTAACATCTTATAGAACACTCGTACAACATTCTTTTTAACAATATGTGCACCGATCTGCGTTTTAAATTTGATTGTTTACATATAATATATAGTCGCGTTCACACGGTCATGGTTTGGCTCGAGCCAAATGGGCTATATTTGGCTCGGGCCGGTTTGAGTCAGAGCGTTCACACGTACGCAAGTGAATACTGTCTGTTAAATTCAAATTCAAATTTAAATAAATTTTATTGCACAAATATCTCACAGATACTTTGGCAGTATGTCGCGAGATGACGTTGTGTACGATTCAGAGTGTTTACTTCCGTTCCGAGTTCAATTATCAATCTTGAAAACATGCATCCTGATCAAATTTTTCGAATTTTTATGGCCCTACTGTTTTGGACTTTATTTCATAGAAGTACACGTTCGACACTCGCGGCATCTACCGCTCAATCGATTCTACCGCTTGCCGAAAGGTGGTGCTAAAATTTGACTCGGGCCTGGTCCGACGTTTTCGATGGGACCAAATTGGCTCGTGCCAAATTGGCACAGCCCAAAAAACCGTCCGTGTGAACGCTCGGCTCGAGCCAAATCTGGCGCGGGCCTAATTAGGCTCGGGCCAAAAACGTCTGTGTGAACGCGCCTTTAGTCAACGCAGGGTCTAGCACGTGATTTTTGCTCCTGTGAGAACGGAACAATGTCTCTACACTATTACTATTAGTATTACTGTCCACTGAAGGCTATGAGTTAAAACCCCGGCCGGGGCAGTGAATTTTATCAATGTGTAAAAACCTGGCTCTCAACATTGGAGACTGAATCTCCCGTTGCTCGGATGACCACGTAAAATGGCGGTCTTGTCTCCAGTAATACTAAGGCCAATGGGGACGTAAAAGAACCACTAACAGTGAGGGCGTAAAAATACTCTGGCTGTGATCACCCTCGGTGCCATTTGGCTAAAAGGCGAACTACCTGGCTTTACCCAAGCTAGGCACACCCCATGGCTAGCTATAGCCCTGGACATTTATTCCTTACGGACTGTCCAGTATAGAAGTAGAAGTATGATTACCTTTGTATACATTTTGAGAGAGGTATCAGTCTATAAATATTTGCGTCGCGTAACTAGGTCCATTTGTTTTGTGGTAGCGTTTGAACATTCCATTCTCGAGAATCTGAAGATGGGGGGGCACACTTTTGCAGTTTGGCACGTTTTGCTGTTGATTTACTGTGTTATAGCCTATAACACTAACAGCACAAATTCGTTGTGATTGTTGTGCCGGAGTAATCAGTAAAAACTCTACTAATAGGTGAGACCCAATTTTTCTACACTTATGCAGCTTTCCGATTTATTCGTAAGATCTAAGTCGTTCTAGAATTAGCTCTAAAACTATAGCCCTTCGCTCTGCCACAGGACTTCCACTAATCAAACTAGAAATGTTTCAAAACTTTCATGTTCTTGTTATTTCCTGTTATTACATGTACGAAGCTCTTGTAGGGTTTTATTTATCACTCCTGTGGTGAACTTATGGAACTTCTCAACTATCTCTGCAACCGTTGGTTTCGAATGAGCAAAGGTGAACCCATTGTATATTTTACCCCAGGTGATCAATTTGTCCGGTCATTTTCCACTGTCTATTGATTTTAGTACTGTAATTTGCTCACTGCTTCCACCATCTTTCATGAGATGTATTTAGCAGAAGAGACTGCACAGAAACGCATACTTCCTTAGGTAAGATTCTTTATTAGAATGGTGCAAACAGTAACAGCAGCAAGCAATGGTGACAGGTCTTATCACCTGACTGATTATGTGAACTGGGAGTAGGTATATGAACTAAATATAAGCTGGCCTAACCAGGAAACAAAAGTAGTCTTAACATTAGTCTTAACATTAACTTCCACTCGTAAATCGTTGACAGAAACATCGCAAAGTTACGAGAATGAAAAATCATCGAAAATATTCTCTTAACATTACGAGAGCCCAGACCCTTTCGTAACTTTAATATTAAGATGAAAATAACACATTTACACTACGAATTACAATTATAGTTATATTATATTTTATAATACTGAATAAAATGTGTTTTTCTTGAAAAACACGTCAAAATAATTAATTATCTACTGATCATAAAACAAAACAAAACATTTACAAATGGCGTATGGCATTTGTACTCTTGTTTTAACTACTTTGCATTTGCCACGACTCTCGCGTCTCGTGTTACAGTGCGAAAATTTGTCTTGTTGTGCAGAATAAATTCATGATCACGTCGTTTTTCATCAAATATTATTTATATGTGGTTAGCCATCATAATATGTATAAATTACTGTGATGTACAATAAATGTGTATGAATTTGAATTTTGTGATCGATTCTCATCCAATCAGCAGCCTTGTGACATGAAATTATGACGTTTCTGTTATCGTGAGTTTGCTTGTAGCTACGATGTGTTTCTGTCAACACTACTCTCGTAACATTAACATTAGTCGTAGGTATTATCGTAACATTAACATTAGCATTAACTTTACGATGTTTCTGACAACGGCCCCCATGTCGTTCATGTAACAACCTCCACAATCCACCTATGCAGCATTTCTTGCAGAAGTAGCAGGGCTTTAATGATTTGTGTGAAATGGTGGGGTAAAAAATGCATTAACTTTGTATCTTGATGCAACACACCTATGCACAAATTAACGATAGGTTTCAGCCGTTGCTTCTTGTGGCCGACAGTGCACGTCTTATTTCCTAAAATCTCACCTGGCAGCTTGATGGTTGAAAACTTTTTGTGTACTTGAGTTTTTGAAGAATTTCTGATATGGTCCCAATTGAACAACACAATCTGGTGGTGCACACTGCTCCTGGTAATTGAGTAGATATTGCATTATGTCATGCTTAGGGTTTGTGCTGTAACTTCATTTATAATTATCCAGTTTTGTCCAAACATAGCCTAAGTGATTCACATGTACCTCCGCTGATACTATAACAGCAATTTATTGGGCATCAATAGAGTCAATGAAGCTCTCTTTATTCAGAATCTTGTTTATTCTGCCTCAGCTTAGTCTTAATGGATTACAAGGGATCGTTGTACATACATGGTAGTTGTGGATTCACAATAGCTGAAACTAGTCTACCTAAAATCGACATTGAAACAATTGTGCTGTGGTAATGAAAACTTATAGATATTTTTGCATGATAGGGAATTCCAGGCGTACTAACAAGTGACCATGGTCCACAATATGCTTCATCGAAGTTAGTTTTTTGCACGAAATTATGGCTTCTGTCATCACATGACATCACCACATTTTTCACAGGCAAACAAAGTTATTGAGAGAAGGGTCAGACAGACTGATGATATCTTAGCCCATAGTGATCCTCATCAAGCTCTAATGACATATAGATTAATGTCATTTGCTATTGCTATTTTTGGACCTAGCAGGATAACTATCGTTCATGTTATAACCCAAACCCTAAGAGTGTCACATAATGCAATATCTGCTCAACCACTAGAGGGCACTGTATGTCGCCAAGTGGTGCTGTATACCTTATCGCATATTCTTCAGGAACTTTCATAGCATGTGCTTGCAAGGTTTTACAGTCCTTATAAGTGCACAATGTCCGTTTTTAGCTCACATTGACATCGTCAAGATGAGCTATTGCCATGGGGTGTCGTACGTCCGTTCGTCTGTCCGTCAACATTTGGCTACGGTCAACGATAACTTGAAAACCATTTGATCCACATGTTTCAAATTGCATACAGTTGTTACTCCTATGGGAGAGATGTGAACGTCCTATTTTGGAGCACGGCAGTTGACCTACTTTTGAGCCACGCCCACTTTTTGGCAAAAATGGAAATGGCCATGTCAGTTCAGGTTCAACGGATTTTGCTAATTTTTTGTATGTGAATGAATAAGGACTGGCCCCAAAACATAACACACGGGTTTTGATATTTTTTTTAAATTATGCAAATTAGGTAGATTTTGCCAATTTCACTATGCATTTCAGTGTCTGCCTATGGTCAACGATAACTGAAGAACCATTTGACCCACATGTTTCAAATTGCATACATTTGTTACTCCTATGGGAGAGATTTGAACGTCCTATTTTGGAGCACGCCAGTCGACCTACTTTCGAGCCACGCCCACTTTTTTGAAAAAATGGAAATGGCCATCTAGATTCATTCGATTTTGTTCCTACCTAAATAAAAAAAAACCTAGGTAAAATTACCTACTTACCTACTTACCTACTTACCTACATACCTACCTACCTACCTACCTACTTACCTACCTAATCATACCTACGTGTAATATTGTGTTTTATATTCTTCGTTACAGTAATTTGACTGGAATATTTTATTGCTTTTATTTGTGTGATAATCGAAAACCAAAATGGCGATCATTTAGGTGTAGCACCATCTCTCACCCAGATTTCAGACTTTCAGATCTGAAACATTTAGGATTTTCGCATAAAACTTAACCCTGAGACAAAACAGTGAAATTTCTAATAGTAGTATAAAACAGGGAATAAGGAAATTTGATCACATTTTGAAAAGTCATAAATGAAACACTTGCCAAATTTTAAATATCATCTCCCTCTTCTATCACACCCAAGGTGAGCTATAGTGTCATTGACACTTTCATTTATTTTTATGTGCTTATCCTCTGTACTAATAATGGTACATTACACATATCAAAGATAAACCTGTCTGACGTATTGGCAGCTGGCTGTATGTTTATTACATACGTTTTATTAACAACAATTGAGTATTCTAGTGCTAGTTTTTGTATAAAATAACCTGCTCATACCTTTTTTTAAATAATAGAATTCATATCATGTCATTATTTGCAAATTATGTGTGGTCGAGTTGTGTTATCACGAGTTGTGGTGATAATTTAGAAATTACGTATATATCTGAGTTTTCCTAATTGGTGCTATAACTTTACTGCTGATTTCACTTGTTCAGTAGCTTTTAGCAGTTATGTTATTTGACCTCATTATTAGTCTGTGTCACATCTGGCTACTTCGCCAGTTGCAGTAAATTGTTGGTACAGATACTGTGTGGTAATGTCGATCACGTGTTCCTTGGTCTTCTACGTAGATAGCCTACTTTTCCTTGCATCGGTTTGTGTAGTAAAAAATTTAGAATGTATTGCAGTTAATTAATTACCTGAGCATGGTAAGCACATTCTATTTACATCTCTGTTATTCTAGTCAAATATGTTCTTCATAATGAACTTCATACCATCCCCTAAAAAAAGGCTATTTGTGTGTTATAAAGCACTTTCTGAAAATATTTACATGTGTATAAATATCTAGGAGGCAGTAGTTGGTCCACTAAAGTCCTCTGCCTTAGCAAATTTTTGCACCGGGTTTGTGGGTAGCTGCCGTGAGCTGTGTGTTCGCAACTCACATAAAATTGTTTTGTAAATCGGCTTCCATCATCTGTTTACATAACTGGAGCAGGGCACTGCTAGACGTGGCCTGCGTCATGAGCGCTGCAGGCTCAAGCTCCATGAGATTCTATTCTGGTAACACATGTGTGCGGCCCTTTAACCGCCACTCATCGGATGGGTTTCTCTGCCCTTTCAGTATTCAGTGACGAACATCGGTGAATCACTGCGAGCGTGTATATGCTGGTGACGATCATATTCGCTACTGTTCAGGCTGCCCACAAAGAGACTGGTCGTGTGTCATTGTGATCTATTGTGTGTCAAGTGAGGTAAAATCGTGGGTCATGTGCTACGTGAAGAGTAGCTGCTAGGTCCTGCGTCCTGTGATGCTTATTGTGTAGTTATTAGGCTATTGCTGTAGTTGAGATTTTTGTCACTGTCTATGGTGATAGGGTTGCTAGTCGCTGAGGTAGGGGTGTTCTTCATGCATTCTTGTGTTTGAAGGTGCCATATATCCTGTGTTGAGTCATTTTTATAATGATACCCTAGCCTATCCAAATTATAGTATAACAGATATCTTTTATAGAACCATGGAAGGCTGGCTGGCAAGTTCTTTGCAAATCGCTAGTGTAGAGCTCTGTGTGCTTTGCACTTCTGTATTAGGGTGTCACTGTGTATATAGGCTTGTGGTAGAAGTTGCGACATGGCAATTTTGAAATTTAAAGGATGATATAGAGTTCTTTTACCATGCATGTATATCTGTGGGTGGGTGTGATACCCGTGTTTTATTTCTCAGTAACGGGTTAATTTTAATTGATAACTATTATATTAATTCAGATAGAAAATGGAGTCGTTTAAAGCTGACAAAGCTGCGGTGAATGGAGATACTGCTGAGCAAAACTCCATAGAAGGTAAAAAACACTTCATTTTTCCTAAATAGCATGTGAATTACAAATTGGAGATTTTTCTACAGTAGGTATATAATTTATGTCTGTAGCTCTATAGTAATGGCGATCGAATGTTGTTATAAATTATGTATTTAATTATGAAACTGGTCAATAGGGACAGACAGTGGCGTGAGCCCGTCGGACAATAGAAGCCCAGCTTTGACATGCAGTGTGCGGCCAAAGCAGCTATCCCCTGTGTACAAAGTGCAATTCTCAAACGAGGAATTGAAGGCAAGACTGACTCCCACCCAGTATAATGTGACACAGGAGAGAGGCACAGAGAAGTAAGTGCTATTGAGTTTAAAATTCCTGGAATGAAGTTCATTGTATATGATACAAACATGTGGATACTAACAGTGGAGAGTCTTGGTTTACACCATCCGGAAGAACTGCAAGACACATTAACCCTTGGTGTTATTGTCTGTTACTCACAAACAGTCTGTTAACACTCTCTCTTAACACTCCTCTCACAAGAGGCAGTGGTGTTACACTTGATCGTTATCTGTTACCTCATAAACACAGGACACTGTCTAACCAGCAGTTTGGCAGCATGCCAGATTGTAAGTGTCAATGGCTTAAGCTGGGTTTACACTGACGATTTTTAGTTGCCGAATTGTACGAACTTTGCAATTTGGCAACTGACAATCGGTAGTGTAAACGCAAAAGTCAGACGTCCGACTGATCGATAGCAGCGAGTTGGGAGATTAGAACATGTTCTAATTTCGCCAACTCGGAGTAGCCGAGTTGGACGTTTTTTTGCCAAGTGGCCAATCAGAGAACAGCAATCAGGGGGGTGTCCCTCCACCATAGGGGGAGCACGTTTTTGCTTTAGGCGCCACGCTTGCGGCATGGAATACATGCAAAAATGCGTATCCACGTCGCCCCGCACGGACTCTACGGGTCAAGTGTTGAAAGGTTTGCCGCCTCGCGGTCGATAACGTAAGAGCTTTGTCATATATAGCGAGGTCGGTAGAAAGAATAAAAACGCCAACTTGCCTGCATAAAATCGTCCGTGTAAAGCCTGCTTAAGGGCCAATTAACATATATCTTTATTAACTAGACCCGGGCCAATAATCTGTTTCATTTCAGTCATTTCAAGTACTTGTCCAACTGATGGTGAGGGGTTTTAAATAGTTATAATTGACTTTTTTCTATCACATTGTATCTAGATTTCTAAATGATTTAGACAACACGTCTATAGGTTAGTGTCAACTCATTTCATGTTGATGATGTGGGAATATAATAATACTATTAACATAATAAATAATCAGGTTATGTACATCATATATAACATATGTCGTCATCATGGTAGTTGAGACGTACCCAAGTAAGCCTATGCACAGTCTCACTGACTTCAAAATTGCAGGGCCTACAGTGGTACTTATTATCGAAATAGAGAGAACGGCATCTACTGTTGCATCGTCTGTGGAGAGTACATTTTCACGTCAAAGACAAAATTCTACTCGGGCACGGGCTGGCCGTCGTTCTCTGACGTTGTCGATACAGCCAGGGTACATCTAAAACCAGACGGCCTCGGCTGCGGTGAGTGTCTGCATGTAGAACATGCGAATAGGGACCGTATCTAGCACAGCGTCAGCCTAGATTGAGACTGTTCCTCGTACTACTCTCAGATCTATATTTCCACATTTCAGATGCATGTTGCAATTATTGATTCCCAATGGTTGTAAGTTGTTATGCGAGCAGTGTCTCTTGTAAGGTTTCTTGCACAAGAGTGGCCCTCCTAATTAGGAACCATATCTCAGCATGATATAAGGGATAGTTCTACACACATTGATCAGCTGTCCTACCTTGTTAATATAAAACAAACTGCATGTCCCTACGATGCCCCTACGCTGAGATAATGAGCGGTGAAAATCTGGTATTTTCGCCGAAAACCGACTCGAGTTTATTAATTCGACTAATACTGCAACATGGTTTCAGCATTTCACCGTTGTATGCTTTCCTTCTTTATACGCTCTTAATTGCTACGAACCATAATTAAGAAATTATATAAAAAGAATATATTCCTCAATTATGTTCTGCACTTCATCACACCTAACGACACTGTACTGCTTGGTGTTAGGCTGTGGAGGTTCACTCGTGCCATTGCCCAGCAGGGATGCTTCTGCTATGCGCATGGAGGTGAAATGCCACAACTGTGGTGCTCATATGGGCCACATGTTTGAGGATGGACCAAAACCGACTGGCAAGCGCTACTGTATCAACTCAGCTGCTCTCATCTTTCACAGGATTGTAGAAAAACCTGAGGGCCAGAAGGAGACACAGGTGTAAATTGGTGACCTGCGTTGTGGTGCATGAGCGAATTATGGATTGTTATGACGGCTATTGCCTTACTTTATAATGGGCGAAATGGGTTGACCTTCATGATGGAAATGAATTGTATACAAGATTGTAAAGTTCTCTTCCAGCAATGTCACATCGTTTGAAGGTTGTTGTTCACAGCCACCATGTAGTGAGCAGGGGGGGATCCAGAGGGTTTGGGTGACCAGTTTCCATATGTTCTTCTGCAGCTAGGGGGTCCGGGGGAATGCCCCCCCCCCGGAAATTTTTAAAAAATTAGGCTATATTTGGTGCATTCTGGTGAATTTTGAGGCCTGTGACCGGTTTCTGGAAACTGGTGCAAACCGGCCTAAATCTGCGCCTGGTGAGAACTACAGCCTTTTTACAGAGAAGTGGAAAAAATTATAGACAGTTACAGACAATAACAGACAGTTATGTTCAATTACAGAAAGTATATGTAATAAAATTACAGACGGTCTCGGTGAGCCAGTAATAAAATGTACAGACAGTAACTGAATGTTTCCAAAAAAACACTTCAATCGCACCTAAAAAGCAAGTACATGTGCAAAGTTTGCTGATAAGAGCTGTTCATTGTTCATAGATTATATCATCCGCAAACTGGTATCAAACTCGGTTCAATGTGCCAGTGAGTTCATTTTACTGAAGGGTTGGCAGAGAGTTAACTCGGCATCAGTAGCAATACGTACTTAAGCATGGCACTTATGCTATACATCATATTGATAGATTACGAATTCAGCATTGCTAGTGGTTAGATTGCGACACTTGTCTGCAAAGCACAAATATACATAGATGTAAGGCTGGTATATACCACTTATAGTGAAAACAACGAACATGCTCACGATATAAAAAGTTTTTGTCACATGTTTTGTTTAGTTTATTAAGTGTGTACTATCCAGTGACTATTAGTATTATGTGTTTGTGTGTGTGTGTGCGTGCGTGCAGGTATATAGTAATAAAATATAATTTATGTGGCACCGAGTTAACTTTCTAGCGCCCGCTTTAGTAAAATGAACTCGCTGGCACGTTGAGCAGAGTTTGACACCAGCTTGATGATAATATGGAGAACTATCAAAAGTTCTGCAAAACTCTCCTCGTATCGGCAAACTTTGCACGTTTTGTGCGTTTAAAGAGCTTTTACAGAATGCTCTGTAGCTGTCCATGGATTGTATTACGGTCTTTCTGTAATTGTCGGTAACTGTCCGTTATGGTCTGTAACTGTTATATTATAATTTTATATATACATAATTTTTGTCACTTTTCTGTAAAGATTCCATAACTCTCACTTTATATTGTGTCTTGTCCTGTACTCCTTAGTACTTTTTTGATTACTGAGGATTGTTTACGGCTGGTTAGTCCCACCATTTTAAAAGAAAGTGATAAAAATTGTACTTTTAGAAACTTTTAAAGATTTTACAATAGTTTTGCTATTTAAAAAATTGGTGTAATAGAATTTACACAGTTGTTCTATGAATACTTCTATTGATCACTTACCATTTTGTTATTTTCTGTCACCAAAGTTTGTTAGAGACAAACTCATTTGCTTATAGTTTTTTCCAAGTAATAAGAGGCAGCAAAGCCATAGTTGCCTGTATACATTTGTTGCTCTTTTAAGACCTTGTTTTCCTTGTTTCGTTTTCCCTTGTTATTAGCGCTGATAGGGTCTATACCGGAACGTACCTTGGTAACTATCTGATATGGTTAGGGTTATGGTTAGGGAGTAGGCGTAGGCGACTCCCTAGACTCGTTAGGCGAGTAGACGAGGTACGGTCCGGCATATTAGATAGTGACAGGGTACGTTTCGGCAGTACCCAGGGAGACATTGACCCTGGCAGCGTTATTAGCCTCTTGTGATTTGTTAGGTAGCAAGCACAGCCATAACGTTCTTTCAAAACCAGCTGAGTGCCAGGATGCACAAATCTACACATGCACATCATACGTGCACCGATGCACACGTGTGGCAATATTGCATCTGTTATAGCAAACGCTGTGGTCATGTTGTGTTGTTGTGTTCTATTGTGTTGTGCTTTGATTTATAACAATAGAAGCCCCTTGATACGGAATGTCAGTTAGGATATGAAATTTTTTATGTCGCTGACAATAGCATTTGTCCAATTTACTCTATTCTGTGCAACAACTAGTCTTCATTATTTTATGTAGAAATGTTTTGTGCTCAGTGATAGCAACACGAGTAACTTCATATAAGATCTAATATGATGTTACTCCTGATAAGTGTGGTGTGGGAGATCTTATGACTAAAAGCAAATATGCTCAAACCGTCTATCTATACGTGTAGTTCCGAGAAACGGTCATGTATTGAAAGACCATTGTTTAGAGACGATGAGGTTTCACAGCTGCCTCATGGTGCTTGTACATGATACATGCTCTTACAATGAATAATGTCGGAACCATAAAGTTTTATGGTTAATGATAGATGTTGGAATGATCGAGCAGCTATTTTTACTATATAATTATGCATGTGTCATCACACTTGTTTTAACTGCAGTACATCCATTGATCTTCGGAGATGAATGTTTTTGCTTTATAAAACCTCTAGTCAGATGGGAGATGTTAGACGACTCATAACCTGTGCCGCCTGGTGGTAGAATTAGAATCATGTCTATATATTTATAGGTACGTACATACGTGCTTCCCACGTGTACAATATAGCAGTTAGTGCATCAGCTTCTAGTGCACAACATCGTGTATCTTCCTGGTACATGTAGATCTTTGTGCAGCTATAGGGCCTATTGATGCCCATTGTCACCATTGATTATCGGTGATAGAATACACGACTTCTATATGCTTTGATGATCTATCTGTTGTTTCAGGTACAACTATAGTTTGCACTCGGTTATGCAACGTTATGTAGACTCCTGTCACTTTTTATTTCTGTGAGTAGGCAAGTAGAATACGTGGCAGTAGTAAGGCTCATTTTCGGTCCAACTACAACTACATAGGAGGTCGATAAGTGTAGTATGTTCAAGAGCGTATAAAGAAGATTTATACGCTCTTGGTATGTTCTACTGTGGTCAATTGATTTCATCCCTACCATTTTTAGCATGGATGCTAGCAACTTCATCTTCATTTGTATGCAAATGTGCACTGAAATATATTCATGCATGGATGATGAATTATCTCATATATTATTATGTGCCTATTATGTTAGTTGAAGCCAGTAGTTTTATTTTATATTATAGCCAAGATGCTGCACACATATCAACAAGCGGGGTTATTCAAGTTTGTTTGACATCATGCAGATGTCAGTAATATATTGATATGCATAGGTAAAATCGCCAGTTAATGTACTGATGTGGACAAAAATGGCGTGGCATGGAGATTAAAATCGTGTTTCTACCCACTAATATATATATATAGTAATTTCCATTACCGACTTTTGATAGTCCATCTGTATGTGTAGCGTCTTCATAGGGCCAGTGATAGTGCGTGGGTAATATTTATAATGCGAAGTTGTTATGCAAAGTTATTATAGTACACTAATAGCTTACTTTAACTGACGGTTTTCAGTGTTTAAACAGCATAAATTCTTTGCAAACAGACGAGTAGATTTTGTGCGCATTTCTGTAATTTAGTTGTACATGAGCATCATGAGCGAGTTGTGCATATTGTTACTGTTATTGACAAATTGTATGTCATATTATTAAAATGCTTTTATCTTTAATATATTCTTTCTTAAAGAATTTGGGGTCGTACTTACATAGATTTGTAGATGTCAGCTATATATTTAATCAATTTCCAAAAATCAATGACACCATTTTTAAGATGACCAATGACAGAATGACAGGGCTGGTCTAATGGATCTCTTACTGCTCTATTGCCGCGGCTACTGTCACTGCCCACCGCTACCTAGCTACTACTGTTGCTATTGATGAACAGTGATAGTACGGTGTACATGCTCCTATTGTTGATATTGTTTAAACTCAATGCTCTGTATAATGCAGGTCGCGGTTTTTTCTCAGCAGTGGGCAATTAATACAGAATGAGTCGACTAGGAGTCAAGAAATCTACACAATATCATACACAAAATGCATGTCATACAAAGAATGATTTTAAGAGCTTTTTAACGTATAATGTGAATAAGCCTCTACTAGTCAGAGAAAATCACTCCTTTGTTGACACTGAAAAAACCCAAGTTTAGCTCTTGGTTAAAAGGTCACCACAGCATCAGTAAAAAGTACAAGTACATTTTAGATCAGTGGAAGCTTTATCATTAGATGAGCTGACCTACGTCCTCTCCTCTGTATTGACCCACTGCCTATTCACCTTTGCCTGTTGCATGCTAAAGATACATGCTATCAAGAGCATATTAAGCATACTTAATACGCTCTTGATGCTATCTTCTCACAATAACTCGGTACAAGATTTTATAGAGTCACATTTCCCCTTCCGCTCCATGATCGTTGCCTCTTGACCTCCCTTCGGCCCATGTGCAGTCTTTCGGGATGAATTTTTATGTGCTGAATATGAAGGCTGTAGGTGACTCCGTTTATAGACGTTCTGCTGTTTTTTATCTACAGAGAGATGGATGCCGTTTCTATGCTACTTGCTGCATAAGGCTATGTCAGATGAGCTAATATAAATAACACTATACAGAGATTGTATTATGGAAGTTCCAAACAGGAAATATGTGCATAACATGCGCCTCTCCTGTTGTGAAATTTACTACTAATGAAAGCATGACAATTAAAATTTAATATCTCTACATGTGAATTTTATTCATCGGGGAATTATAATGATAGTTACAGTTAAGAAACCAAGTTCAAAATCGGCCCAACGTGGTTATAAGATACACATAACTCGAGTCCCCTTATAACTTCTAACAACATGAGATTGAAATTATTTTAGTTTGCTTGCTAATAATTGATTTATATGCGAACCAGTTAAATAACAACCAACCTGGTTTTCTTATGCAAATTACAAATTAAATACTTAATCTCTGTTTTTATGTTCAAATAAATCCCCTGGCAACCAGAAAGTGATTGTTTATCCAATGGTTGGTCATTTGTAGCTGGTCCTTACTGAACTACCTCATCTTCTGAGTCAGGTCTGGCATCAACAAAGTCATGAATCATTACATCAGATACCTCTTCCTGCAAGAAAAGCGTATAGAATTAAAACCAAGTGAAAGAACTTTCGTCATAACATGAATGATTGCACACAACACAAACTTACAGATTAAAACTTACACTTTTTATTCTAGAATCAGCATTGCCTTCCATCTCGCTCGCCTTTCTCTTCAAGGGGCTAGCATGTACGGAGGGTGGTTCAGACTCTGTGTCAGCCAGTGTGATTAGCTCAATGCTTGAATTGTCTTCTGCTCGTGTGCACACTGATGCTGGGAGATCACCACTTCTTTCACTATGTTGGAAAAGTTTAGCTTGCGTTGCATGACCTTCCTCCATTGATAACAAGACTGAAGATGCCAAAGCCTTGTCTTCATCATCCGAAACATCAAAAACTTCTATAACTTCATCTCCCACAAACTCATTCGTCGCCCGATCAGATTCTGTCGCTGGGATACTCAACTGCATTTGTTCAGCTTCATTTCGTGCAGCTAAAGCATTGCCTTCCATTATTGGTGAATATTTCCTCATAGGTGCCTTGATAATGGCATCTCCCATGTCATCACGTGTGCAACTATCTGGTCCGGATGATGACACAATCGCGTCGTGGTCATCCTTCCGCTCCGTGGAGATACACACGTCACTGGAACTTGGGAGACCGCCACCATCCACATAGTCACTAGTCCCGGGATGCCATATTTCCTTGAATGGACTTATTTCGTGCTCTTGTTTTCCAGATGGTACTGGCAATGCCTGCTCCACTGCTGTTTGTTTGTGCTTGCTAACTGGAGACTGTGCTGGTCGGGTAGGCTTCTCGATCAACATGGGTAATTGTAAGGATGGCACTCGAGGATGAATAATGGCTTCACAAGCTGTTAGAGCTTCTATACAAAAGCTGGAAACCTATAAAAATAAATGCGCTGGTTTAGCTTGGCAGAACTTAGATAGCCCTTAAAGTGGATAAACCTCGCAACAAAAAGCCTATATATACACCTATTGTGAGCATACTTGCAGTATGCAAACATCACGAAATGTTCTCATTGAGCCAGAAATGTGCTCTGAAGATTACTATTTTCAATTACCCCGTCGGACTCGGTTTTGGCAAAAATAGACAAATAAATGATGTTGAGTGAAGTGTCAGAGGATGCTAAATAGTAGCCCTATGCTAGCGCAAATAGTTCCTGGAACGAAAACACTATATTTGTTTCCTGATTGCATATGTAATGTAGATAACATGTGATTTAAACAAATTTCACAATTTCGTACCGAGTAAACATCGAACAATAAAGTATAACATGTGTTATCACAGAAAAGAACTGTTAATGCAGCACAACGTTCGCGCGGTTGTGTACCGGATGTGTAAATACTGTAAACATCCTGTGGTGCTACTTTCGTTTAGATTTTATGAAGAAATGTTGTGAAAGTAGCAATACAAATAAGTTGTAGTGACTTTTTGCAACATAGGCAAGCTCAGAGTAGGTATATATATATGCATCTAGCTGGGACGTTTATCCACTAAAAGACATAAAACAAGTGCCGCATAGCGACAGCGCTCATCTAACGTCTACTGCGGTGACTCTGTGGTGGAGTGGTGGGATTTCTTAAGTAAACCTGTAGTCCAACTTGTTTTCACGATACATCGCAACACATGGAGTGCACAGGGATGGTATCCAGGAACCTTCTCAAAAGAATGTTCGTTTGGGAATCTGTTATGAAAGTGCCCACGTAGATGGCGCCGTACGTTTAAGTGTCTTCAGATTAAGATGGACAGCTGCCCATTCATACGTAGCCAACAACTATCTCAAGCCAGAAATAGGTAAAACTCATAAACCATTACGCTATACGCAAGCCTACAGGCTGCGCAAATTAGAGAGCTGCCACCTTTACCCCATTAAGGCAAACATTCCACAGGTATCCAAACATGGCGAGTGGCATACGTTACATGTAACACTATCTGACACACAGAATCCATATAATTATTAACGAGTTAGGGAGCCTAAAACTTCTTTAAACCAAATTAGCTTTGCAAATTTCACTGTGACATTGTTCGCCTCATACATCCAGGCATGTATAGATTCTACTACAAATCCGGCAGTCAAATTCTTTTAACAGACAGGCAACAAAGCCCATTTTAACCCTCCTCTTGATGGTCAAAAGTTTAGTCCGACAACTGTACTCTTCGCATGTCAGCAGAGAGGGACATTTCATGGTCCTCTCAATTAAAAGCTATAACAAAATGCTAGGTCACGCTGAAACAAAAAAGTTTTTCCAACTCGCTCCGCAAGACGATGTCCTCAGAAATGTCTAAATCTGCCCTGCTGCCCATTTGCGCTTGACCATGTGACCATCAATTTCGGCACAGTGAGTGGTTTTCCTACATAGATGCCTGATACACACCGACTAGCAAAGCTAGGTGATGCGTTTAGATTTGGTGCGGCAATCTGCATTTCCTCCCTATACTAAGTTTAAGGAGTAATGTTCCCCCTTCTTTTAGCACCTCTTGACCTTTGAACTTGACCCCACAGCTTCGACACACGTCCCCCAATCACGTTTTGACAGATCCCCCCAATGTGCCGAATATCGTGACCGTACGTCGAGCGTTAAGATTTGTCGCCCAACGTTGACGACGGCGGACGGACGACGGACGCCCGGACGGACGCCCGGACGGACGATCATGCGATTCTACAAGCTGCATCTGACTATGTCAGATGAGCTAAAGACACTATATCACATGAGATTTTTTACTTGGCACCAAAAAAATATTTAGCCAAGACTATCAAATATGGTGCATATATAATAAATATATATAATAAAATATAATAATAAAACAATAAAACATATAATAAGTACCATCAAGGTAAGTCAACTTGTATGAAAACAATGAATTCAATATTTAAATTGAAATAAAAAAAGCAACACAAACAAGTTGACACATGCAAATTTAAATCTGCTATATTTGTGAAACTATCAATTGCCATTGCCAAAATGTATTTGTGTTTACTGTTTTAACTGTTTTACTGTTTTCACTGTCTGGTAGCAAGAATAATATCATTGCCACAACATAGTTCTGGCACTGAGCAAGTTTCATGCTATTCAGCAAATATGACACATATAAAGCCACTATTAATTTAGAAAAATGCACTTACTCTACAATAACACAGAAGTACATATTACCACGAACATGTCTACGTAACTGCAAAGATATAGTATATTGAATAGTTATCTTCATGATAACACCAAATATCAGCATTTTAATTTCTTATAGATATATATACCCTGTAGCTTAAAATCTAGTTGAACGATTTCAGGACTAGACACAAGTCTGCATTAGGCCAACTGCAACAGGCTTCGCCGTCTGAGAAAACCACGGGGTCTAAAAACGGCCCCATCATTTACTCAACGGGGCTGATTTTTTTCTAGACGTGACTGATATTTTTTAACTGATGAATTATGTAATAAAAGCTTTGTACATTCATATGTACTGTTACTATGCTTATTCACTACTACTTGGTATATGAACTTATAGCAACCAGTGTTCTTTCTCGATTCGACTTTCGTTTTCGATTCTCGGAATCCCAAAATTTGAGAGAAGTCGGCAAAAAAGCCCCGTGGACACCGGAGACGGGGCTGTTTACGGGGCTTGGGCCGATCGGCCCCGTGAAAAGGCGAAGCCTGCTGCGAGGGGTCATATAGTACTCTATGAAACACATGACATTAGAGCTGTACGTCACCTCAATGTTCCCATCATTCTGGCCCGTGGCAAACAGTCTCAGAGCAACGTGTAGTGGAGGTGGCAATCTAGGATGAGGTACGAGCATGAAGCTAAGAAGCACGTGGTATAGCTCCTTCCTACAAGACGGACATGCTGCGTATGTAACGTGCTTCTTGCCCTGCTGAATCTCCAAGAGTGTGTGGATGATCAGCTCATGGAGTGCCTGTTTGTAAACAGACAGAGTAACACTATTAAAACTAATATTATTAGATTATTATTATGATTAGAGGTAACACTATAACACTATTAACACTCTTATTATCAGAGATTAGTATTATTATTATTATTATTAGAGGTAACACTTTTAACACTATTAACACTACAGTCCGGCCTCCTTTATCTCGCCACGTCGGGACCGGCACCCATCCGGATATGGGATTTGGCCGGATATGAGAGTTATGCTCAAATACAGCATTTCTATGCAGTTCAGTAGGGGTTATGCATGTTATAATGTATTTACTCGTTGCTACGATTGATTATTTGTAACAAACTGTCGTGTTTTATGGTTTATATAAAATGGAAATAAAATGAAATAAAACAGAAATTTTACCACTTCGGTTTGTTTTTTTCTTTTGTGCCGAGATCTAGGGCTGTAACAATCGATACACTCGCGGCGTTGTATGCCTAGGCCTGTTACATGTGATCGGCAGCGGTGCCTTTGATTGAAGTACGGGGCTCGATCGATCGCGAGTGCGTAGCGAGGTAGCATCGTTTCACTAACGTCCGACAGTAAGAGTTGTTCGTTAACGAACAAAAGTTGTACGGAGGCATAGCGGACAACACACACACGCACGCACGCACGCACACACATTTTTGTTCATTCATATAGTATACAATGTATATATCTTTTATTCCTTGGTAGTTTTTACAGCATCAACAAGTGAGTATGTATTCGTGAAATAATCGTATATTTATACAAGTACATGGGCGTTTGCTCTTACGGTAAGTGCGTTTGTTTTGTGCATGTGATAGCTGTGCGCTCTTATGATAATCAATGTGTGAGAATCATTGGTGCATCGCGTGAGTTTTGAGCGAGCTTTGAGCGAGATTTTTAGGTGGAAATGAATGAAAAAACATAGAACATAAACTGCGAGATCGCGGCCGGTTAATAGAGATTTCCGGATAACGGATGGCCGGATAAAGGAGGTCGGATTGCATTATTATTAGAGATTACTATTATTATTATTATTATTATTAGAGGTAACACCTTTAACACTATTATTATTAGATTATTATGATGATTAGAGGTAACACTATAACACCATTATTATTACAGTCCTTGTGTTTTAAGGTGCGCGATCGCGCTGGCGCGCCTCGATCGATCCGGAGAAGTGCGAAAAAACGCGCATCTAAGCATTATCAAAACGCGCACCTCGCTTCGTGTTTTGTTTTTTATTAATTCAACTTATAAACTCGAAGATAAACGCAAACGGTTGTAAACGTCACGGACATTGCAGGAAGTCGGTTCACATGTTTATAACGACAGTTGTAACGTTTATACCAACAGCAGTCTTTAACATCAATTCATCCGCTCATCATTTATTTATCACCGATGAAAGCTTGGCTTATCGTTGACTCTGCTATTCTTCCGTTACACACTGAACCGTATACACACCTCTCGACCATCGTAACTCACAAAGCCTACTGCCTGCGTTGACTGCTTTGCACCCGAACCCACCCAAAACTAAAACCGTCCGGCCTATCATACGCGAGCCATACATGATGAATATGACTGTTACTGTATTCAATTGCTACAGCAGATCGATACTGGTGATGAAGATGCAGCTGACAATGAAATTTAAAGAGCCTGATTAAGGTTTTTAGTGAATTTTTATTGCAAAACATGTATGTTTTCTTGAAATGAAACTGAAATACCTCAAATGGACAAAAATGCAAACAAGTGACTGAATGATTATGATGTTGCAAATACTATTAAAGTTTTAATAGTCTGCTTTGAGTGTTGTTCCTTTTTGACTAAACATGCTAAATGTGTGATTCAAGTTATCCATCAATATGTTCAAGAACTGATATTTTGTTAGATGAAAAAAAATCACCTAAAAAATGTCCAAATTAAGAGTACAAATGCAGAGCAAATTTTTATCCCAAAATGCTGGAAATAGCATTTCATGAAGTCTAGATTTCAAATTTTTTCCGGGGGGGCATGCGGAACCCCCCTAGTTTGCCTCGTGACCTGCGGGCACTCGGATGCAAATCACACACCTCGGCAAGCCAAGGCGTGTGATTTTTCACTCGCCTGCCTTTTTCAAAACACAAGGACTGTTATTAGAGATTATTATTATTAGAGGTAACACTATTAACAACGCAGTGCCAGGGTCTAAATGGCACACTTTTAGGATTGCTGTGATTGGAGCAAGAGATAAAATGATCAGGATGTGGTTGAATGTGCACTTTCTCTATGGTATCTGGCATGTTTTTATGTTAGCAGATGTTATTATAGGGGGCTATTCTATCCAATACATACGCGAATCACAGGGAAGGAAATTAACAGATAGATTAGATTAAAGAAGTATGACTTTAGCAGAAAATCATAAATAGTACCTGATGATGTTTTGGTTTGATTAACATCCCACTGCTATAGATCAGCAACCGGATAGCTAAATAAAAAATAAGTAAACTTAGTGTCACGTAGTATTATTCCCCTCAAAATTACAATAGGATATATATATATATGTTTAATTAAAACAAACATTCATTACATACACATTTTATCTTTAAAAATAGAAATAGAAATGATATATATATATAACACCAGCAATGAGCAGCAACCTTGCTTTCAATTTTGACCCTGAATTGTAAGTTTATTTAACTACCAAACAAAAAAGTGAACACGTCACAATAATTATTGCTAAAAAAATTGGTGGGTCTGACTAAGAACGTTAATGTTTATATTATAAAAACATAATAACAATATTATATATATATAAATAAATAGATATATATATATTATCTACGAGTTGCTTATACTAGGTACCCTTCAAGGCAGATGATACAACTCTCTCATTCCCTCTCAGATTTCGGTTGTGCTGAGCCGAGGTGCTCTCTGCATTTACTCCGCCACCCTTTCTCTTCTTTTTACCCTTTTTTTGACTGCTACTCGCTGTCAATTGGTGTGGTACCACATGTAGCTAAAACATTTGACCGCTTTGATCACATCATCAGTTCCATTATTAGTTTCAAGTAACTGTACAACACATACGACCAAGTTCCTAACCTCATAGCGTATTAATTTTATACTGCTTATATTTCTAGATATATACAAACCTGTAGTATTGTAGACGGAGGCATTATGTCACTCGCAATGTGTTCTATAAGTTGGTCCTGATACTCCTCTATTCCACTAACAGCGCCGGTCACTATAAGCCAGTCTGCCAGCACTGCATACACGGTTTCCTTCAAAGTGCTGTAGAAATTATATATCCATATATTATTTGGCATGCAGTCATCATCACTAGTCTTTGTTCCACAACTGCTACTGTAATTAGGTTTTATTTGTCACTTTTAGTTTTATACAATATATTTTTTATGTCAATATAATCATGTCATATATTTACGTCGAATAATATGCAATAAATTATAGCTATATTATATTACAATTAGAAAAAAACAATTTAATTTAATTTTATGCACTTATATTTGGATTCATAGTGTTACCCACTTATAGTTATACAATTGCACCAGACAGATGGTGTAACTGTTATATAAAGCCACGAATACTTTTATAATAATATTTTACTTAGTTACCTAACAGATTATCAAAGGTTAGTTAAATTACTAAGATGATCAGTGCTCAAAAATATCATAGATATTATTAAAAGATGTGTTTTCTATTCAAACTGTTAATTACTACAGTAGAGAAGGATCACTGCTAACAACTCAAATAATGATAATCAACCTTTTCAAATGCCTATTTGTTAATGTTAATATTTCAATTCCAAGCTTTTGGCCTCTATTACAGTCTTGGCTTTCCTCAACACAAATGCAATTACCTTTGTTGCAATATATTGAAATTTAAAAGTTGAATAAGATTATAAGCCGTTGCAAAACTATTTTCTTGCTTTTGCTTGCTTACGCAAGTATCCGTAGTGTCCATAGCAATGCAATTTCACAGTGTATATTGTTATTTGCAGATACAATTGCATCCTGGAACAGCAAATTCATTCATGACTTCTATCAATTATATTGTCAGTAATTTATTGAGAATCATTGCAAGCTAGTACCACAGAGAGCCAGCGCTTATCTGTCGGTTAGTGCTATACTGTTTCTGCCATGTATCAATGGATAGTACATTTCATGGTTTTGATTTCTTTCATAGTTATGAAAATGGTAGGCCAGTGCCCCGTGGGAAGGCCACCAAGGAAAGTCTGTAGTCAAAATATCCACCATGAATGTATTTTTGTATGAGTGGATATGTTGTGACACAAATAGCGCTTTTTGAATATGTTAATTCTCTTGATTACATGTTGATATTTCTGCTATAATACAGCTACAATTAAACAACAGTAAATGAAATGTGTACAACGAAATATTGTATTCAGTAATTAACAACATGCACACTGCCCTGAATCGCAAAGGGAACTTAAAGATCTTATAAAATAGACAGACCTAAACAGCTTTTGTGGCGAAGATGTGGATGTCATCCATTTCAGAGCTTGAACAAACAGTTGGTTGATCACACGACTTGATGGAATCAATTGTCTTCTACAGCTGAAAGAACATTAAAAATGAAAAATTAACCATTTAACGATTGTGTTTAACATTACCAGTATATTTAAGGCACTATACATATTTTACATGGAAAGAGCTGCATAAGGCATATATAGACCCCTCTCACAGGACCTCGTCACTTTAGCAAAAAGGTCAACCGTTCAGGCAGTCATCTGACTTTAAAAGCCATTAAGATTTTGGTAGTCACAACAGAGCATTACTCAATTTATACCAGATACTGCCAAATAATCCCCTACATGCCCTTAAAACCAATCGAAGATAACACATACAGCACAACCATCATGTTGAATGAAGATAGTGGTGAAAAGGTAAATTGTCAGGACCAAATCTTACCACAAGATGAGGGCTCGCAGCAGCTTGAATGCTGAACAGTGAATCTTTGGCAAGACTGCAGCCAGCATTGCATGGTCAACACTGAAACCCTAGAGTTAAACTCTAAAAGTCAGAGTTTGTATTTAAATATATTAGCAAACTTCATAAATTTACCACAGAAGGTTACTTCTTTTTTTTAAACCACGAGGACCAATGGTCTGACTGCTGTCTAGTCAAAATCCAGAGAGACAATATTTCATTCAAAGTAAATACCAAAAATTATATTCACATTGATATTAGCCACGTTCACACGCAGCAAGAAATTCGGTATTTAGCACAAGGCAAAATGCGCGGTCCAAGAAATACGGTATCTAAACAGATCCGGTATTTGATGTAAATACGCGGCTTCCCAGACCCCGAATAATTTGCCGTGCTTGAGAAATACCGGATCTCTTGGACCGCGCATTTCCTCGTGTGAACGCTAAATACCGTATTTCTGAAGCCACGTATTTTATAGACTGGTCCGCACTCGACAGTTCCAGTGTAATGCGAGTGGAACTGTCGAGCGCGGACCAGTCTACGTATTTTATCGACAGTTGGTGCGCATTGCATTGTTTATTTCTCATTGTTCGCTTGATTGTTACTAAAGCAGCTCGCAGCTCGCAAATACGGCATTTCTGGAGCCGCGAATCAGTGTGTAAACGCTCGGCCGCGTATTTGTCTCAGATTCGGTATTTCGCAAATACCGTATTTCTGGAGCCGCGAATCAGCGTGTGAACGCTCGGCCGCGTATTTGTCTCAGATTCGGTATTTCGCAAATACCGTATTTCATAAATACGAGGTCTCGTGTGAATGAGGCTAGTATTTAGGATCATGAACACATCATAGCAGCAGTACCAGATGTGAGGCGTTGATCGAGTGCACTCGACAAATCAAAGCAAGGATGTTATCATGTGGCACGCACACAACAACTGCTGTCATGTCACCCCTGAAACATTACAAGTGCAATGATAAAAATGTTTTAGAGGCAGTCATTAATAAATATTATATGGTTATTATAATGCTAACTATCATCCAAAAAAAGAGCAGATACTTGGTAGTATCAGGGTTCTCCCCAGGCCTTGTGGAGTAAAGAGCATGTGTGTATGCGAGGAGGATGGCAGACATAAAAACAAGCAGAAAGCATATAACTGACCTTAGCAAATCACCTAAAATAACAATCACTAAATTAGCCATACATATTATCAGGAGTAAATAAAAACTTTTTTTCAATTCACTCCTGGTATTAATTATTATATTATGTATTAGAACTCACACTAATAGCTGCTGAAGACATGTTCCAAGAGTGCAAAACAAACTACTTGTATGAAAATGTTCTCCAATCAATAGGCTCTGGTCAAAAATTCCAGATTGTGATGAAGTTCCACCTATTTGTAAAATGTTAAAGTTGATTTAAAACAACATTAGCGAAAGATGGGACTCTATAGAAATATGTATATATATAATTTAACTCTCTCTTATATATCATACTGTCTCTCTTTCTATCGCGATGTGTATCACAATAAGTATCGTATTGTGACCTACGTATCGAGATACGTATCGTATCAAGACCCTAGTGTATCGTTACACCTCTAAATATAAGTGGAGACCAGCGGATATTACCCACTTCTTTTTCCCCAAAATTGTTTTTTGAGGAATATTTCACTTATTATATAATAAAAGTCAATTTTTTAAGGTTTTCACATAACAAACGTTATTTTACGGAGTACATTACTTCCATGTCTTGCAGTATCACTGGATATCTTATCATCTTGGAGAAATACACATTCATACCTGTGTTAAAGTCAACGTATAACAAGTCCAATGCATCATTCATGGAGCCCAAAACCTTTTCACAGATCTCCATCCATGATGTAGTGTAGTTGATACCATGGTGGCCACTAGAACCACACTGAGGCAACAGAGCAAAGCACTCACTAAGTGCTTTAACCTGTAAAGAAAAGGACTATTTATGGACAGCTACAGTATTATTATGTAATAAATTATGTCAGCCACAACATTGTTTCATTTATAATCATCATCATAATTAAGTATCATCCCCAAGTCACTACAGAAACCACCAGGAATTACATAGCAGTGAACAAGTAGCACAACACCAGCTTACAAATACATTGACTGGGGCTTATATAAGTACAGTAACACGTGCCATGCGCTACGAAAACTCGAATTAACAAATTACGTATGTGCAAATTTATACAAGCCGATCGGCTTGTATAAATTTGCACATACGTAATTTGTAAATTATGACCACAACCTGAAATACGATAACTCACCCATACGTAATCATAAATTAAACTTGGGATACAAAGCATATTGATTCGCTCTTACGGAATGGTTTAAAATATTGAGAGGGTTGTTT
Source organism: Priapulus caudatus (assembly GCF_000485595.1). NCBI lineage: Eukaryota > Metazoa > Priapulida > Priapulimorpha > Priapulimorphida > Priapulidae > Priapulus > Priapulus caudatus. Next base: position 156,740 of record NW_014577731.1, read on the forward strand.
TACGAGAAAAGTGGCATGCTCAATCACCGTAAATAAAATTAATGTAATAATGTCTATGCTATGAATATAGTCTGTCATAAACTTTGCATGTACTTACATTTGTCAACTCAGCAGCATTAGTGGACATTAGGTCTACAAGTAGAGATTGAATCTTGCTCTGGAAATAATTACATGTATGCTATGATAATTATAACATGTATAGAAAAATTTCAATCAATTATATTTCTCCAATTAAAGCTATATATATAGTTAATACTACTATTTACACAGACTGAATGGAAACACTGTAATACTGATTTACGCATGCTAGCATATATCTACATAATCAGGTGTCGAAATTTCCCAAAGTGACCCACTAGCCAGCATGACTATTAAGAGAAAAGGAATAAGGTATGTGGAGGAGCCATGTTACAAACTGATTGCAGTATTCTCCACAATACCCTGATAGGTTTTGCCTCAGTTTTCCCATCCCTACTTAGCCTAGTCTTGGTCTAGCAGAAAAAGCGATCATTTCGACTGCTGGCCATAGTACACAGTTCAGTAAAACAAGTCATATGTTCACCACTAAATAATCTAGTTTTTCAGAAATGAAAACAAATGGTAATATACTAATCTACATATCAGCAGAATGCCCTCCTTCTAATACCTTCATGGGGCCGCAGGAACTGGGAAAGTATCTCATGCAAGCATACAAACACTTCCACGATCCAACTGAACTCTGCAATAATATCAAAATATCAACAGATTTTCTTTACACTATTAAAAAGGGTTGTCTGCACTTTACTTATGAAAGAAGTTCACACATTGCAAATCAGATGTATGGCTTTTATTAGCACTAAAACCCTTCAAATTTTGTAATGTGACCATGTATAGCAAATAGCTAGCATTTCAACGTAAATGGAATAGTGATATACCTGTAGTCTGGTTACGAGAAGCACAGGGATGAGTTGTGGAATCACTGAGATGGCAACCTGCTGAACCAGCTCATGTTCACCAGGCACCTGCTGTAGTATTTCAGCCACTACCAGAGATGCTAACTCTTTCACAGCTACTGATCCACCCGACTGAAATACGGATGTACATATATATTCACCTATATCATCATAAATTATATTTGTATATACACATGCATATATACAGCTACAGTATGATGCAAGATTGTTTTAACAAGCTCAATTAAACATACATGCATGTACTTAATATTCATACTGGAATAAGTGTATACAATAAAAGGAAAAGAATTATGTACCATTTGCAAATAGTTTCAATGTATAAGAAATTGCATATGAGCCAAAATATGTCCAGGATTCATTCCCACAAAGGAATGCATTTTTCCAGGACTTATAGAAGATCCATTTTCTAGGACTAGGGAGTATGGTTATATATCATTGTATCATATTGTATCGTATTGTATTGTATCTTATTGTATTTTAATACTTGGAAATTACAGTATTTTAACAGCTTAACATCTCCAAGATTATTTTCTATATGAAAATGACTGTTGTCAGATATACAATACATGTCCTTGTATTTGAATTAAATGGAAAAAATATTTCATACAAATAAAATAAAATTGGTACCTCCTATCATCTTGTAAACTTGAAATTATTATTGGCACAGTGAATGAGGACACAATAGAAACATGCTTAATTTCCAAAAATCTTTAGAATTAAACATAGTAATAGCCTATTTTTCTATTATATTTTTAGGAACATATAGCCTGCTTTCCGGGACCTTTCAGACTAAGAAATTGAGATTTTAGAATAATCAATTACAGGACCTTTCATGTATTGCAAGACCAATATGAAACATGTATATATGATTTTCATGGTGTACATAACAAACCTGCAACAACTGCAGCATTCTGTGCAGCCACCCAGTGCAATGCTGAATGAAAATTTCACCATTGCACTGCTGAACTAACTGATGGAGAAACACCAGTCCTCTCTCGCTGTAAAACATTATAAAAAATCATTAGTTGCAAATCAAACTATCAAAAGTGCTAATTGTAGACAGAATATATACATTATTAGATGTCCACTCCCATACACTTACATACATGTGACAGTATTAAGTTAACATGTACAGTAATTGTATCATTCAATGTTAATCCTGTACCAGATCTATCCGCTAACTGTCAACATACTTTCGCTCATAGGGTCTATGTCCCCCAGGGTACTGCCGGAACGTACCCTGGTAACTATCTGATATGGTTAGGGTTAGGGTTAGGGAGTAGGTGTAGGCAACTACCTAGACTCGTTAGTGGAGTAGGCGAAGTACGGTCCGGTATATTAGATAGTACCAGGGTACGTTCCGGCAGTACCCTGGGGGACATAGACCCTCTCAGCCATACTTTCACTCCATTAAATAATATGAAATGGCTGAGCCAGGTGAAGTATAAATATGAAACCACGAATACACCTATAAGTAATGCTGAAGGGGTCGTTGTCATATATGTAGTACCCGAGGTGTCGGCGAGTATGCCGCCTATGCCTACTCCCTAACCCTAACTAAATGTTCTGCTTACCGGGAATTCCTAGAATTTATAGAAGAATTGACCTTTGTTATCCAATCAGAAATTGAGCCTTGTTCCTGAAATAAAACATACTGTATGGTCAATGGACATGTATACGTCTCAGTTCAAAGTGCATGAATTGTATCAGTGCCATATATATTTTATACACTCACGCACGCACACACACACACACATATAACATAGTTTGAGCAACAGCAAAATGTAAGTAAATGTATACCACCAGAACTTGTCTACAGTACATGAAGAAAGCCAACACTTAAATGCACTGCTGTGGACCCCGTTTCTTTTGTAGTAATGGTGGCACGCACTATTATATATTGTATACAATTTGGCAAATTAGGACGAGTTTAAGTAAGTTTGAACTAAGAATGGCGAACATTTTTATAGTACCTTGGATTGTATTAATTGACTGCCACATTGTGACTTGTGTGTCAAAAATATTGTAATAGTTGACATCTCTGTTAAAATCCACTGTCACGCAATTAATTTCAGATTTTTTGTCAAACTGAGCTAGGCAAAACTGGTGGTCTTTTCATAAGGTTTCTTTTATCTTATTCATCTCATAAAATAGGCCATAAGTTGGTGAATACATTACCCAGGAACACCCAGTTACCATGAGCAAACCAGTGGTTCATTGATTTGTTTGAGCTATTACGTGAAACTCTATCTCTTAATTTTTATGCATAGGTGTAGCTCAGTAAAATATCAAGATGACACATTTTCCCAAACTATTTTACTTTACTATTAAGCCTTGCCAATTCTGCAGAATATGAATTTCGGCAGATGTCGACAAGTGGCATAACTTATTAGGTAGGTTGTACACATGACATAACACACTACCAATTAAGGTTTGAGGTGTCTTTAAATTAATGACGATTTCTTGGAGCTGTCTACCCAAGAATGAGTTTATAGGGGTGGCCAAGGCGATGGCATTGTTTGTTTTTAATACTACAATAATTTTATACAGGGCCGGATTTACACATTGTGAGGCCCTGATTAGGCAATTGTTAACAGGGAATAAGGCTGGGTAACAACTGAACTTGGCAATAACGCTGCCAAAATGCACAACAAATTCGTGTGGAGGAGGGCTGCTCGTGTAGAAATTTAAAAGGCCGTGGCTCCTCGACCGGTAACCGATCACCAATGTTCCATGGCTAAACAACCGGTTAACAGGATGGACCAATCAACAGCGAGCTTTCCTTGCACGCCGAACACTATACTAGTTGCTACGACAGTGGTGCTGCCAATTCAATTTGTTGTTTTATCAGAACACTATCAACACATTTTTTGTAATGAGCACTATTAATTATTCATTTTATTGTGAACCAATAATAAAACTAGTTTAAACAGTACATTTAGCAGCGGTTACAGTGATTTTAGTAGCCTCCCTTCCCTTCCCTTCGCGAGATGTGTCCGGTCGAGGAGCCACAGCGAATTTAAAAATATGCCGAAATCAGTATTATCAAAAGTAGCCCTAGTAAAGTAGTAACTAGTATTAGTAAGTAGTATTTATATCTACTTCTGGTATTATTCAAGCTGAGATTTTGAGCGGCCCCTTCAGACCCAGGCTTCAGACTGCGCGAGGGGCTGAAGTTGTACCTTCTAAGGCTTCTTTAGCTTATGCCTAAATCCGGCCCTGTTTTTGTAACATCGTCTGTGTATCTACCTATGCAATTAATTATATTCATACTAATTACTATCATAATCATTATCATATCATATGACATATATTTTTGAACCGTCCGTTCGTTGTATTATTAATATTAATAATTATAATATTAATATTATTGATTTGTATTATAAGCAATAATTTTTTGCTTAAGTACACTAACATCGTTTAAACACTCATATTCACGGAGGATCCTAGAAAGCTGGTTGTCAGAGTTTCGGCTATTCTGGTCATCAGTATTAAATTTGCCTAGCATAACCGTAAACACATGCTTTCTCATGGCGGCTGCCATCTTTTGAGGGAAACGCTCGCAGTCGCAGCTCACCAGGGGCGCTTGTACCGTGTCGGAGTATTTTGACCTCTGACCCACAGACTAGGATCAGAGCTAGGAACAAGGAATACATTGTATATTATTGTGGAGGAATGTATTATGACTGAGCATATAATAACACATAATGTACATATATGTATATATATATTATTATATTATATATATATATATATATATAATATATATATGAATACTACCTAATATGTACAATGTGTTTATAATAACATGCGCTATCAGAGCACGCTATATCCAAGTATATATATATATTACGTACTGAGCTATATAATAAATAAATAAATATAACGGTATAGTATTAATATATATATATCTATATTTATTTATTTATTTTATTTTATTTATATATATACTTTATTATATATATATATATATATTATATTATCTATATATATATATATATTTTATATATATATATTATATTATAATTATATATATATTATCAAGAGCGTATAAAGAAGGCCTTATTAATACGCTCTTGATATTATGCGTATATGAATATATTTGATAATATGATATGATATGATATGATAATATGATAATATTTGGCAGTTATAGGAAATTTGTTTTAATCATTTTATATGCACTGAATCTGCTGGCCACTAGCTTCTTTCAAGCATTTGAAAAAGTGTAGATTTCAAAGTTTTATAAATTTTGGAATTTCGAATTTGTTTTATTATTGAGGTGGGTATCAAATAGATTATCTTATTACAGGCTCTGTATTCCATGAAATTCGCTCGCGTCATCGTAGGTGGTAGCTCTTATACCTCCTCCAACCTTCATCCTCCTTCCTCCACCACTCTCTATACCTCCTCCCCACTACCTCTGTACCTTACGTCTCTCTCCTCCGTCACACCATCCTTGCTAACATTCGCATATATCTCCCCCTCTTTTCCATCCTCCGTTCCCTCGTCATCCTCCTCGTTCTACCCTTCCCCTATCTCCCCCTCATACTATACCTTATGCTTCTTTTCTCCGTATCTACAACCGACTTCTCATCCTCCCTTTCCTCTTTATCTACTACGAACCTGCTCTCCTCTCCCTTCATCTACATACCCTCCTCTCCCTTCTCCGTTACCTCCTTCTTTTTCCTCTACATCTCCTCGTATTTCTCCGCTTTCTCCTCCTTCTCCTTCGGCTCTTCCTCTCACTTTCTCTTCTTCCTCCTCTACCTCTTCTCTTCATCCTTCTACCCGTCACATCTACCTTCCTCCTCTCCCCTCTCTCTCTATCTCTTTCTCTCTCTTTCTAAAGAACTATCTCCCACTCCTCAGCCTCCCTTCCTGCTCCTGCTCTTCCTGCTCCTCTTCTCCTCTCCTCATCTACCCCTCTCTCTACTTTACGTCCTCCCTCCTTTATCGTGTACTCCTTCTCCACCCTCCCCTTCCTCCTCCGCCTCCCCATCCCATTCCCCTCCCCCTCTAGCCTTCAAATCCACCCCATCGCCGGTCCCCTCTCCTTTATCTCCTGCTCCTCCTACTCCTGCTGCTCCTCTTTCTCTACCAACTCATCCTCCTCTACTTCCTCCTTTTCTCCCCTTCACATCTATCTCTCCTCTCCCCTCATTTACCCCTCTTCATTCTCCCCTTCCTCTCCCCCTTCCCCTCCTCCGCCTTCTTCCCGTCCCCTTCTTCCTCATCTACTGACTCTCCTCCCCTCCTACCCTTCACATATACCCCCTCTCTCTCCTCCTAAAGATGAGAACCTAAAGAACCTTCTCCCACTTCTCCACCTCTTCGGCCTGCTCCTCCTTTCCTCGCCTCGCCTACTTCCCTCCTCTCTCCTTTACTTCCTCCCTCCTCTACCATGTACCTTCTTCTCTACCCTCTCTCTACCCCGCCCCCTGCTCCTCCTTCTTCCCTCATCTGCCTCTCCTTCTTCCCTCCTCTGCCTCTCCTTCTTTACCTCTTGCTTCTGGTACTCCAGCCGCTCCTCCTGCTCTACCAACTCACCTTCCTCTACTTCTTCCGCTTCTACCCATTATATATACCTCTCCTCTTCTTTCATCCTTTACGTATCCCCTCCTCCTCTTCTTCCTCCTCCTCCTTCTTCTCCTCGTCCTCATGCTCCTCCTCTTCTTACTCCACCTTATCCTCCTCTTCTGCCTTCTGCTCGTCCTTCACCTCTTCCCACGCTTGTCTTTTACTTTCCTCCTCATCCTCCGCCTCCCACTCTTCTCATCCTCCTCCTCTACTATCTCTCCTCCTCCTCTCCTACCCTTCACATCCAACACCTTCTCTCTTTTCGGCATTACCTCCTCCTGCACCTTCTCATCCTCCCTCCCTCCCTTCCTCCCCTCTGTCCTCCCTTCTCTTAATATAACCTATGCCTCTCTCCTTCTTTATCCCTATCGCATCATTATCTTTGTCTGCACAACCACTCTTTATCTGATACGTATCTCTTTCACCTTTTGCCCTTTCCCCTCTCTTCTTCACCCCACCTCTTTCTCCACCGCCCTCCACTTCTTCCTCCACCGCTCCCACTCTTCCTTCCACCTTCTCTTCATCTACCCCTCTCATTCTTCTCCTAAAGAATAATCTACCAATCTTCCTCCTCCTCCGCATTCTCCTCTACCTCTTCCCTCTTCTACCTTGATCCGTTCTCCTCCTGTACGGCTACTCTCTTCCTACTATACCTTATGTCTCTCTCCTCCTCATTCACTACCACTTTATCATTCACTTTCTCTACCTCCTCCTCTTTCCTTCCCTCCTCCTGCTCCTCCTCTACCACCTTGCTCCTCCTATTATACCTTATGCCTCTCTCCTCCTCGTCTACTCCCACGTCATTCTTCTCTTTCTCTATCTCTTCCTTTCTCCTTTACATCCTCCCATCATCTCTTCTTTCATTTACCACGTTCCTCCTACCCCTCCTCTTCCTCTTCCTCCTCCTCCTCCTCCATCGTCTTCGACTCCTCCCCACTTTCTCCTCTGCTACTTTCATCTACCCCCTTTCTCCTCCTAATGAACCATCTCCCCCTCCTCCTCCTTTAGTCCCTCCCTCCTCCTCTACATCCTCTCCTATGCATGTATACATAGTATTGCCTTTATGATATGGTTACACAAAGGTTTATGTGTAACATTAATAGTTTTACTGTAGTGTTTTAGTTTGATAACAATGTTGATACCATGGCCGCAGCTAGCAGCGGCGTTGGGAGGGCGCAGAAAGAACAGTTGTCCCCAGAGAAATGTAGATTCATTATATGGTCAATAGCTGTCACCTTCCCAGGATACACAACACACGTGGCTTTGCCCCACCCCAGCCAAAATGGGTTAGCTACGCTGAATTATTCGCATGATTTAGCTATTGAGAGGCACCTTGAAGTTGAATGTTTAGTGATGACTCTCGTGCGGCGTGGGTTAGGTTAGGTCATGACGATAGCTGTTGTTAGCAAGCAGTTAACGCACATATGCTGCTATTATGAGACATTATTATGATACATTCTTTATATATAGTAATAATACAGTTCGTTATTCTGTGGTAATAATAATGTGTCGACGTTGTGGGGACGGCGTGCGGCCATCGTACCTGTTGTCTGTCTGTCTGTCCGTCTGTCTATCTCTCTGTCCGTCTGTGTGTATGTCTGTCTAACTATCCCTCACTCTTTCTTTCTTTCTCCGTTTGTGTGTGTGTGTGTGTCTCTCTCTCTCTCTCTCTCTCTCTCTCTCTCTCTCATTCTTTCTTACAAGCCTTAATTGGCGACGTAGAAACCATGTGTTATATTCAAATACGAATTTGTACGCGCTATCCACCAAGATCGAAAGGCAACTGGATGCGTGGATGTGGCGATTTAAACGGGGGATTAAATGTATTGTTTTTCCTGTGAATCGGGTAGTTGATGTGTTTGATAGCGTACGTGCTCGTGTTGTTGTCTTTATCAACATCTTATCAAGAGCGGATAATACCTTATTGTGTATTATTAGCTCTTGATCTTATTCATCTCAGTTGCACATGGTTGAATTTCAAAATGTTTTATACCTTCCATCTCCAACATTGTATGCATTACAATAGCGTCAAATATAAATGCCCAGCATTAAATTATTTCATTTTCAATTTGGAATCTTGCTTGGACTTGTAAAGAGCTTGGAGTATGAAATATCGAGGTTACGCAATGTGGGCGAGCAATAGATATTTAGATTACACACATTCCATGAAAGATTATAACACTAGTAATGTTAGTTACACTTGTTTACTATAACTGTTTTATTTCAATATTCTCGACGCGTGATTTTTGTTCTAACTATTGATACAAGCTTTCGGAAAATATTCGACATAGCTAGCTTATACAACAGAAAGTAGTTAGCTACACATGCACTGTCTATACACACTAACAACCCCGGTCTCTCGCTCTTCAACTCCTGTCTCTATCTCCAACTCGATCCTCTCTCCGTATTATTATAAGTGATATCGGAAAGTCCAGCTGTGTTACATAGGTCATAGAAAAAGGGGGTACAAAATGGCCGAGGCGTGCTTAGGAAAATACACGATTAATGTAAACACTCGTGCGTTTTTAGTTTTTGCATTAACACAAACATTACAAAATATCCCAAATGACCACAATCATATTCGTAAATGTTTCTGTAAACAGAAACGCACCTGTAAATTGAAGTATGATGCTAGTGAAGAGAATTATAGATCAAAAACCTAAACTAGTTCTATCCTAACTATGTTATATACAGGCAAGTTATACCCCCTCTTATCTGATCTCAATATGGCGGCGGGGACTTTCCGATATGGGCTTATTGGTATCGACCTTGTAGCCGCAGCTAGCATCCCGGCGATACGCTACATTATACCATTGTTACCGGCGATAATGATATAAATATCTATAAATATATAAATAATAATATAAATATATAATATATATATAATGATATAAGCTTCATCGTAAACACAGATCCATAGCCCATAGCAATGTTACTAAAATTTTGAATTCGTGGTTTCGCTACGTCGTGGTATAGACCAAACAGTTTCAACAGCCGTGACTCCAAAGTGACGAGTGACGTAAGTAAACCCCCCTTGCGGGCATATAATATACGGAGCTGCTTTAGCTCGTACGTCACGATTGTGCACTGGACACTTAAATACGCCCTCTCTCGGGACTGTCCCTATATGGGCTCGAATTCTTACATATACATCGTTATTATAGCGTACTATGGTGAGTTTGTATATACCGAGGTATGCATCTGATGTCTAGATGTCATACAAATGCCGGCGAGGCCTCTCGTGAGCGCGCGCCTGTGTGTGTGTGTGTGTGTGTGTGTGTGTGTGTGTGTGTGTGTGTGTGTGTGTGTGTGTGTGTGTGTGTGTGTGTGTGCGTGCGTGCGTGCGTGCGTGCGTGCTGCGCGCGTGTGTGTGTGTGTGTGTGTGTGTGGTATTTCATGTCGTTTTCACTGTAAGGTATGTACATATATATCAAGAGCTAATAAATACCTATAATAATTATTTATTAGCTCTTGATATATATATAATCCTCAATATCAACATCAAAACATCGAAAATTGTTTAGGCCTACTTATAATGAAATATCAAGCTTAAACTGAATCTACGGATATATGCACACATAATTACAATACATGGTGTTAATTTCTGAATACAAACATTCCGGATAAACACTATTTTTATATAATACTATACACATATACATATATCTATATTAAGTCACGAATCTATCTATGCTTTTAGAGTGAACAAAATAGTACGATCAAGAGCTAACATGCAATACCTATATAATCAGTGGCGCGTATCAGGATCTATAACCGTGGGGGGGGGCGAGAGCAACTGCGCAAAATAGTGGATGACTTAATATTTAAAATAATTTTTATGACTTAATATTTTAAATAATTTTTATGACTTAATATTTAAATAATTTTTATGACTTAATTTAAACTAAGTTTATGACTTATATATTTTAAATGTTCTCGACTCCCTTTCCACACCCTACGCTTCCCCACCTCTCAGCTCTGTATAATCTTGTTTAAGGCGCATGCCTCCGAAGATAAATTATGCAATCTGTCAGTGCGCCGATCCTTTGATTCCAATGAGAGTGAAAAAACAGGCCGGGGGGTATGTGCCTCCCCCAGAAAATTGTGAAATGTACAGATTGCAGAGATGTATTTAGACGCCACTTTGAGTACCATATCACACCCAGAGTTACGCTCATCACGATTCGCCCTGTCCTTCAAAAAATTTGCCGAGCGTTGTTGAGCGTGGTTGAGAGCGTGGCCTAAATTGGCCCCAGGCCGGGCCCAGCGCCAATATCTACGGATCTAATTACGTCCAATACTACGATCTAAGTGCGTCTTACTCCTTTCTCATTGCGCCCCTCAAACAAGCCTTTCACCACGCTAAAACAACACACACGCCCGCATCACGCTTGCCACTGCGCGGCACGCCGTCTTTAATTGCGACCAATCAGATCGGTGCGGTTCGAAACGACGCTTGCACTGCCCTTAGCAACGCTCACCGCGCCTCCAAGCTGCGCGCAACACGCCACCGACTTAGCGCTCGGCAACGATCATATAAATACCGCGTCCAGTTCTATACTATCATCATTCATTCTGCCGTGTTTCAAGATTAACATCAAGATAATTTAAGGATCAACATTTATCAACTTAAATCAAGATTAAATCTCAGTATTATTCTACGGCACACAAACTATGCCGCCAAAAGACAAGCGGGAAGAGCCAGCCCAAGATCTTTTTGTCTCTTATTTCTCCCTCGTTCCTGCCTTTCAGCATGCATAGGGCTTTGCAATCAATAGTTCGAGTTGTTCTTCTACGAGAAACATGGTCATGGAAGTAGTGTTGCCTCATTCATAGTGGACACTGAACTGGTGCGGGTGCCAGGGTAGCACCCCAAATTATACCCCAAGTTCTGCAGGACGTATCTGAGTAACACGTAATGCGAAAGCCAACAACGCGTATCTGAGCGTTGGGCGTAGTACAATCGTTAGTACGAACGGGTCGAGCTGCTAGAGACGCACCATGATCATAGCGTGAGAGCGTCGTCAGTCTCGCAGAGACATCTCCATGACATAGTACAGCGCTGATGAAAAACGTTTTAATTGACATCGTGCTGCAGAAACCGGGAGGCGACAATTTTCACGACACGCCGGACACGCTTGCGCATACGACATTTAAGTCGTACTACGCCCGATTACGTGGTACGTACGCCTTCCACGTCTCTAATGACGCCACCGCACTGCCGCTTGTATTTCCGCCCACGCTCGCACCACGATTATTTTTGAAACATGTTCAAAGTTTGGCCACCTCTCCACTCCTCATGCTGACGCCCACCGCCGCTTCGCATCACCATCGCAGTTACGTCTATATACGTCCACACTCTTTCTACACGTTTTCACCACGCTCTTAGAGCGTAACTGTACGAGCGTACCGTGAGATCGGCGGCCCTGGGGATTGAGCGTATTAGTATAGAACAATTACTTTCTTTTTTTTTCTTTTTCTTTTTTTCACTTTCGCGCATCAACAAGGGGTGGCCATGGCCCCCTTTGCCTCTCCCCCCTAACTACGCCACTGGACAAGGTGATATCAGCGCTTGTTACAATACATAGTGATTATTCCTCAGTAAACATTGAAGATAAACATCATTATTATAAAGCATTATATATATATATAATCACACACAAACGTGTGTCTCTCCGTCTCTCTGTCTCTCTCTCTTCTCTCTCTCTCTCTCTCTCTCTCTCTCTCTCTCTCTCTCTCTCTCCTCCTCTCTCTCTCTCTCCTCTCTCTCGCGTCTATCTATCTCTCTCTCTCTCCTCTCCTCTCTCCTCTCATCTCTCTACTCTCGCCTATCTCTTCTCTTCTCTCTCTCTCTCTCTCTCTCTCCTCTCGCTCTCTCTCCACATCTTCTTGCATCACTGTCCCGTCGCGTGATAGGTGGCTTGCTATCCCTTGTGAGCCAATTCTTAAAAGAATAAATCGTGCTACAATGTAAGCCAACTAAAGTACCCACGTAGATCATACATAATATTATATATATATATAGTATATATATATATATATATATATATATTAATACTCTCCGTGGTTAATTCATTAGTTGTAAAAATTTTCTAATATAAATATGTGCAACGTTGAAATTCTGCACTCTACTTTGCTAATACAATTTATACCTACCTCCACTTCAATGCTTTCTAGTTCAACAGTCACCTTCTCTTCAGCTGGAGCATGCGAGATCAGGAGTCTCCCATGCGAGGCAACGCCAATCTGTTCCAAAAGAAAGCACGCCAGCCGTGTGAACACATAATCATATTACGCACACGCACAGATACGCAAGCACACAACAGACCACGCACCTTCTACACTGGCAGCGGGATCAAGTTCGGTCCTACTGTGCTCATGTTAAAAATATATCTAATACATATTTGTGAATGTATATCTGTTTGTTAGTTTGTTCTCAATGCAAATCAATATGGAACACTCTAAAAATGTCCAAGGACGGTCAGTAGGGGTAACTTTTGATGCTGAATCTCATGGGCACATTGGATTATATATACACTTTAACACGTTGTTGTAATGTGAGCGTGGTTCGGGTGGGCGTAATTGAACCCGCTGCTAGCGACACACACGCGCGCGCGCACATGCACACACACGCACATGCACGCACACGCACATGCACGCACACGCACACACTGGATACATACTCAGCCGGGTCTGCCTAGATCGACTGCGTTGTTACATATATTTGTAGTCAATACATACGCACACACGCACGCACGCACGCACACACACACTTTCTCTCACACAGGCACGCGCACGCACGCAGGCACACGCACTCTCTATATCTCACACATACACGCACGCACGCGCGCACGACCACGCACGCACACCGCACGCCACAAGCACACACACGCCACGCACACGCACCACGCACACGCACACGCACACGCACGACGCACACGCACAAGCACACGCATCACCACCGCGCAACACGCGGGCGCCGGCCACACGCCCACTCACACTCCACGCACACACGCGCGCCGCAGCACGCGCGCACACACACACACACACACAAGCATCACCCAGGGGCTAACGTATCACAGTCCGCACCACCCACACACGACCACAGGCACAACACACTGCAGTGCAATGCCTACTATGCGCTAGCAACTGGTCGGCCTCTGTGCCCGTAGCAAATGCATGCAGCCTTCACACGTCTACGGATGGCAATTTACTTCTAACCATAATGCATAAACATAAACTATATAATTACTATAACACAAGCTAACCGCGCAACCTCATATAGTAACTATTTGAGGTGTCATACCGATACTGAGTCATTTAGATGTAATTGAAATAACGAACGAATATAGTGCGTGTGGGTGCGCGCGCCAGATGTGTTGTGTGTGTGTGTGTGTGTTGTGTGTGTGTGGTGTGTGTGTAGTGTGTGTGTGTTGGTGTGTCTGTGTGTGTGTGTGTTGCGTGGCTGTGGTGTGTGTGTGTGTGTGTGTGTGTGTGTAGGTGTGTGTGTGTGTGTACGTGCGTGCGCGGCGTGCGCGCGCGCGGCACGTTCTATATGTTCGTTGTACGTTTCTCGTTCTAAACTTTCCGCTGTTGCGTTGCACGTTGCCAGCGTTCATCGTGTTATTTTCTCGCCGTTCTATATTGTTTCGCTGTTACGATGTAGATCACATTGTTCGAGTTCCCCTTCTAAATTGTTCGTGCATGTTGCACCTCTACGCTGTTTCCCTGCACGTTGCACGTTCAGCGTTTGTTCGTTGTTCCTTCGCGTTCATATGTTCATTGTACGATGTAAATCGCTAAATAGTTTGTTTCCGTTCTACATTGTTCGCTGTACGTTGCACGTTCTATATTGTTCGTGCAACCTTGCACGTTCGGCGTTGTCGTGTTCCTTTCCTCGTTCTATCTTTGTTCGTTCGTACGTGTACATCCAACCA
>NW_014577732.1:0-525 GCF_000485595.1 Priapulus caudatus
GAGTATTTGACTATGGACTCGCCTTAACTTTTCGCCTTAGTTTAGACTAGGATAACTCAATAATAAGGATAAGTCAAAACTAGTAGCTCATTGCTAACGTCCTAACGACGTCATATAGTCTATCTGAATTCTACAGTCACAAATTTGCTATGTTAGGTCTCCGTACGAATGTCAAAGATGAACCGATGAAGTCAACCGATTCGGTGTTTTCCTGTTATCATCCTGCCGTTCTTTCGAATAATCGCATCCAGATTTGCGCGCGTGCCAGTGTTACGTTCACCCTTGTGATCTGTCGGTGCTTTCATTCTGCGTTGCTCTGCGGTTCGATGCATCATTCGTCCGTTCGCCCGCATTGCTCTGCGGTTCGTCCGTAAGTTTGCCCGTTCACCCACATTGCTCTGCAGTTCATCCGTCCATTCGTTCACCCACATTGCTCTGCGGTTCGTCCGTCCGTTTGTTCACCCACATTGCTGTGCGGTTTGTCCGTTCGTTCACCCGCGTTGCTCTGCGGTTTGTCCGTCCGTT
>NW_014577732.1:1817-2126 GCF_000485595.1 Priapulus caudatus
CCGTCCGTTCACCCGCGTTGCTCTGCGGTTTGTCCGTTCGTTCACCCGCGTTGCTCTGCGGTTTCGTCCGTCCGTTCACCCGCGTTGCTCTGCGGTTCGTCCGTCCGTTCACCCGCGTTGCTCTGCGGTTCGTCCGTCCGTTCACCCGCGTTGCTCTGCGGTTTGTTCGTCCGTTCACCCGCGTTGCTCTGCGGTTTGTTCGTCCGTTCACCCGCGTTGCTCTGCGGTTTGTCCGTCCGTTCACCCGCGTTGTGTGCCGTCCGTTCACCCGCGTTGCTCTGCGGTTGCTACAGGATGCGTACAACAACA
>NW_014577732.1:2465-2958 GCF_000485595.1 Priapulus caudatus
GAGAGAGAGAGAGAGAGAGAGAGAGAGAGACACAGATAGAGAGAGGGAGAGGGAGAGAGAGAGAGAACGACAGAGACAGCGAGTATTAAAGTACAAACAAAACTAGACTAGCAACCTAATAACCATTAAACAATCCATATATAGTTTTTGCCGCGAGTTAGACATCGTCGCTGTTTTCCGCCACCAGGGGTCGCCGACGGAGGAGGAGACGACGCCGCTGGAGGAACGGCTGGTAGCCGAGGGAGAATACGCGCCGCTTCACGACGAGAACTCGATGCAGATGCTTCAGCTGACCGACAACGTAGGTGGCGCCGGCGGCAGCGCGATTGACCGCGGCCCGCCTCGCGGTGCATGCGACGCGTGGCGAAGTTCCTCCAGCTTTGCAGAGTTAGAGGAACGCGGTGGGGGAGACAATTAACTAACAAGAAATCTTGGTTTAGTATAGCAGAATTTTCAGGGAGTCCCACGGACTCCTGCATATGTCAAATCAGGG
>NW_014577732.1:3429-4957 GCF_000485595.1 Priapulus caudatus
CGTTCACCCGCGTTGCTCTGCGGTTCGTTCGTCTGTTCACTCGCGTTGCTCTGCGGTTCGTCCGTCCGTTCACCCGCGTTGCTCTGCGGTTGCTACAGGATGCGTACAACAACAGCCTTAAGGGACGACTGCTGCGGAGTCAGGCCCTCCGTGACGACGCCTCGCCTCCCCCGCCAGATCTCGAGGCTGCGCTGCTCGCCGAGAGAGCCGCCGAGAAGGCGGAGAAACACGAGAGGGTAACTAACGTAGACGGTGGCGCCACCTGCGGGGCGCCGATGCAAACGAATTATTTTTTTCGTGCGAACCGTGATATTTGAGAATCCTTTTTATTTTGGCGTGTGAACTTGGAACTGGTTGTTCTTGCAGGCCAAGCATCGGCACCCGCGCCTCAACAAGCAGAGCAGCTCACAGAAAAGCAACGAAGATCACTCGCCGGCCCTGTCCCGAGGTACGTCTCTCTCTCTCTCCACCGGATCCATTGTGATCCTCGCAGGAATTAGTGGGTGCTAGTGGGTGGGGGGAGCGTCTCCCCTCCCCAAGAGCAAATGTGTTTATCCTGTGTGTGCACGTGCACATGCACATGCCATGCATGTGCGTTTGTGCGTTCACGTGCGTGTGTGCGTGCACTTGCATGCGTTTGTGCGTTCACGTGCGTGTGTGCGTGCACTTGCGTGTATGCGTGCACATGCATGCATTTGTGCGTGCACGTGCGTGTGTGCATGCACCTGCGTGTATGCGTGCACATGCATGCGTGCGTGCGTGGGTGGGGAACTGACAATTTCGCTCGGCCCGCAGATTCGAGCACAGAAGCCTACACAGACTCAACAGGGATCGACCTTGAAGAGTTCATCTCAATGACCTTGCACAAGAATCCGAATGATCGGCGCGTGCTGCTCAAGTTGGAACAGGACATGACGTCGTTGGTCAAAGACACGAAGTGAGTGGCGGGAGTGTTGAGGGGGGAATCCTGATGGAGGAACGTGTGAGAGAGAGTACTACTTACTCCTGAATTTTTGGGTTTCTGGAGAAGAAGGAGAAGAGGGCCTGCGCTCGGTCGTTTTGGAACGAAAAAAGTAGCCGTCTTTTAAAATAGCTTACGCGGCGTTCTCTTGTTAGATTGCGCTTGCCTAGAGGGCGCTGCCTTGCATCAGACGTGCACGCCTCGGTGTCCACGATTGCCACTCAGCGGCTGCGATGCTAGTATGACCCTCTCTCGCCTCCGCGTTCGCGCGTAACGCGGCCACGTTTGTTTTCGAACAGGCGGCAGTTGATGAAGTTCCAGCCGATGAGTTCGTACCACCGCATGCTCGTTCACCGCGTCGCAGCCTACTTCGGACTCGAACACAACGTCGACAGCACGGGCACATCCGTAGTCGTGAACAAAGCAAAGAACACGCGAGTGTAAGTACTAAGTACGTCCGTAGTCGTGAACAAAGCAAAGAACACGCGAGTGTAAGTACTAAGTACGTCCGTAGTCGTGAACAAAGCAAAGAACACGAGAGTGTAAGTACTAAGTACGTCCGTAGTC
>NW_014577732.1:4967-12877 GCF_000485595.1 Priapulus caudatus
TTAAAATTTGTAGCTGTAATTCGATAGATGTTGACGCGTTAGTTTAGTTGAACAGTATATTTTAGCGATTGGCATCGAAGGATCTCGTTATTTAGACGTTCAGTTTTCTTGATTTACTTCCGCTTTAGTGTTCGTCCGCGTTGTGGGTTTCGTTTGTTTCATTATTATTCTATTCGTCAAAAATCGCCCTATCCAAAGGCCAGCAAGAAATGACGGATTGAAATTTCCCTGCGAGCCACAGCGCCTCGCCGTGACGCCAAGCCGTGGACAGTGTGGTTAGTACTGCGCTTTGTTGAATATAGGCGCGCCATCTACGGGTTGATTAATGGCCAAAAGATTGGAGAATTTCGGTGCGTATTTTTAGTTGTATCTCGATGCGGTGCTACAGCAAAGATTTTCGTAGCGATGAATGGCGACGATGTAACCCTGGTTCCGTGAATTTGAGCTCAAAGTTAGGATGAGTTACGCGGAGGTACAATCGATAGGTATTCATAAGGCAGTAAAGTGACGAATTTCCTTGTTTATTGATGTCACAGCTCCTCCCTATTAATACACTCCTTGCATATAATTATACGTATATATATTAATATTATATATAGAGTGAGAGAGAAGTAGAGAGAGAGAGATAACAGATGAGAGAGAGGAGAGGAGAGAGAGAGAGAACGACAGAGAGGCAGCGAGTATTAAGTACAACAAAACTAGACTAGCAACCTAATAACCATTAAACAAGTCCATATATAGTTTATGACCGCGATTTAGCACATCGGCGATGCGTGTTATCCGCACCGCAGGGTCGCCGACGGAAGGACGGAAGACGAGCGCCGGCTGGAGGAACGCTGTACCGAGGGAGAATAACGCGCAGCGCTTCCACTACGAGACCGATGCAGATGCTCAGCTGACCGCACAAGCGGAGTTGCGCCAGGCGAGCAGCGGCATTGACCCGCAGGCCCCGCCCGCGGTGCATGCGACGCGTGCGAAGTTACCTCCAGCTTTGGCCAGAGTTAGAGTAACGCGTGGGGGAGACAATAAACTAACAAGAAATCTTGTTTTAGTCTAGCTAAGAATTTTCAGGGAGTCACACGAACTCCTGCATATGTCAAATCAGGGAGTCCGACACTAAATCAGGGAGTAAATTGATCTATGACTCGCCTAAACTTTTCGCCTTAGTTTAGACTAGATAAGTTCAAAACGTTAGTACTCATTGCTAACCGTCCTAACGACGCATATTAGTTAGTCTGAATTCAACACGTCACAAAATTTGGCTAGTGGTCTGAGCCGTACGAACTGTCAAAAGATGAACGCGAATGAAGTCAACGATCGGTGTTTCGCCTGTTATCATCCTGTCGTTCTTTCGAATAATCGCATCCAGATTTGCGCGATAGCGGGTCGCCAGGTTACGTTCACTGCCCCATTGCGTCTTCGGTGCTTTCATTCTGCGTTGCTCTAAGTCGGTTCGATGCAGTCGTTCGTTTTTGTTCTTGCCGTTGTCGGATTTGAGACAGCCGCATTGCTCTGCGTTCGTCCGTGTTTTCGCGTGAGTACTGCTCGTTCACGAGCCCACATTGCTCTGCGGTTTCGTGACCGTCGTTTTTCGTCACCCACAATTGCTCTGCGGTTCATCGGTCGCGTTCAGTCACGCCTCCATTCTCTGCGGTTCGTTCCGTCCTCGTGTCGTGTCACAGAGACCACAATTGCTCTGCGCGCTTCGTACCGTGCCGTCACAGGGATCGCGTGCTACTGCCGGTTCGTCGCCGTTCACAGGGAAGGCAACGCGTTGCTTCTGCGTTTGTCCGTCGTTTCAGCAGCGACCCACAGTGCCTGCGGTTCTCCGTCCGTTCGTTCAGCGTAGTTGAAGAATATGAGTAGAACACATTGCTCTGGCGGTTCGTAGCCGTCCGTTCACAGAAGATAAGCCGCGCTTCTCTGGCGGTTGTCCGTTCGTTCCCGGGAGCGACCACATGCTCCTGCGTTACTCCGTCCGTTTCACGGCAGCGTACCGCGTTGTCTCGGCGTCGTCCGTACCGTCACCTGCTTGGCCTGGCGGTTTCCGTGCCGTTCAACTGCGTGCGCTCCTTGGCGGTTCGTCGCGCCGTTCACTTCCGCGTTGCTCGCGGTGCGTGCGTGTGGTACCGTACTTGGATCCGCGTTATGTGCCGTCGCGTTCACCAGGACCTGCGTTCTGCTGGGCGGTTCCGTCGCGTTCACACCGCGTTGCTCGCTGCGTTTGGCTTCCGCGTTCAGCAGACTCCGCGTGCTCGGCGGTCGTCGCCGTCACATTATGCACGAGGCCACCTTGTGTCACGTCGTCACGTCTGGTAGAGACAGCGTGCTTCTGCGGTTCTGTTCGTGGGTTCCCGTCACAACACAAGTAGTTAAAGAGATAAGAAGCCTCGTTGCTCTGCAGTTTTCGCGCCGTTCACCGCTTGCGCTGCGGCATTCGTGTCCCGTGCCGTTCACAGAGTGTGGATCGGAATTCGGACCGCGTATGCTCTGCGGTTTCGTTGCTCGCTGTTCACCCGCTTGCCTTCTGCGGTTTTGTCCGTCCGTTCACATGGGCGGGTATATGGACGGCAATATCCGCGTTTGCTTCTGCGTCTCCGCTCGTCACAAGATGGAGGGAAGGGAAAGATATGTATTATTGCGACGGACAGTATAAATATCGGCAGCCGTGCTCGCAGTCTGTTCCGTCCGTCCACAGTGATCGTTGCGAGGAATAGGACTGCGTTGCTCTGCGGTCGTTACGTTCGTTACGAGGCATCCGCGTTGCTCTGCGTTCGTCTGCCGTTCACGGGAGAATAGGACCTGCTTGCTCTGGGCGTTCGTCCGTCCGTTACGAGCGATCTGGAATCGCTGGAGGTTGGGCCCGTTCTCTGCGGTCGTCACCGCCGTTCACGACTCTGCGTGCTCTGCGGTTCGTGTTTTTCCGTTTTTTTTGTTTTTTTTTTTTTTTTTTTTTTTTTTTTTTTTTTTTCTTGTCCACCGGACAGCGTGCTCTGCGGTTGTTCCGTCCGTTCACGAGCAGCGTTGCTCGCGGTTGCGTCGTGCCGTACTGCCAGCGGTGCTCTGCGGTTTGTTCGTCGGCCGTTCAACCCGCAGTTGCTCTGCGTTTTTCTCCAATTCACAACAGATACCGCGTCTGCCTGCGGTTCGTCCGCCGTTCACTACGAGACGACCCCGCGTTGCTCTGCGTTCATCCGTCCCGTTCACTATACCGCCGGCTCTGCGGTTCAGCCGTCCGTCACAGTATACGAACACATTGTCTGCGTTTGTCCCCGTTCACCGAACACATGCGCCGCGTCATCGTTTCCGTATCAGACCCGTTGCAGGACCGCGTTGCTCGCGGTTCATACGGCCGTACAGAGCGATCCGCGTTGCTCTGCGGTTGTTCTCCGTTATCACGAGGAGAAGAAGCTCGGAAAGAGACCGCGTGCTCTGGCGTTGTTCGTCCTTCACGGGCGAACAGCGTTGCCTGCGGTTTGTTCGCCGTCACCTGGCGAGGGACAGAGCGCGCGTTGCTCGCCTCTGGCGGTTTTCCGTCTGTACAGGAGGATACGTCACCGCGTTGCTCTGCTTTCCGTCTCACAGAGAGTTTCTAGCCCGTGCCTGCGTTTTTCGTAGTTGTTGGTCCGTTACTGATAGACCGCGTGCTTCTGCGGTTTGTCCGGTCCGTTCTACGGAGGAAACCCGCGTTGCTTCTGGGCGGTTGTCGTTTGCCGTCACAGCGCGTTGCTCTGCGGTTTCCGTTTTGACCTTCACGAAGGAGAAAGCGCGGTTGTGGCCGTCCTCACACGACCGCGTTGCTCTGCGTTGCACAGATGCGACAACAACAGCCTTAAGGGACGACTGCTCGCGGATCAGGCCCTTCGTGATACCCCGCCTCCCCCGCCGGATCTCGGGCTGCGCTGCTCCCGAAGAGGCCGCCGAGAAGGCGAGACAACACGAAAGGTAACAGCGCTAGACGGTGGGCCACTGCGGGGTCCGATGCAAACTGAATATTTCGTGCCCGAACCGTGAAATTCGAGAACCTTTATTGTTTGCGTGTGAACTTGGAACTGGTGCTCTGCAGCCAAGCACGCCACCGCAGCCTCAAAACAGAGCACCACAAAAACAAAGCGAAGATACCTCGGTGAGGCCCTGTCCGAGGTACACTGCTCCTCTCTCCACACCGGAATGAGCCCACTGTATCCCAGCGGAAAATGGTGCCATCGTGGGGACGTACTCTAATGATCAAAATGTTTACTCCTCTGTGTCACGTGCACATCCATGCATGTCGTTTGTGCGCACAGCGTATAACGTGCGTGTGTGCTGCTCAACCTGCGGACCGTGCACATGCATCGCATGTTGTGTGTATCGGCGTAGGGGGAATGACAATTATCGCTCGCCCCGCAGATTCGAAGCCGACAGAAGCCTACAAGCAGACTCCACAGGGAACGATCCTTGAAGAGTTCAATCTATGACCTCGCACAAGAATCGGAAGATCGCGTGCTGTGCTCAAGTTGGAACAGACATACGCGTTGGTGCAAAGACAACGAAGTGAGTGGCGGAGTGTGAGGGGAATCCTGCTGAGAACCAGGTAGAGAGAGTACTACTAACTCCTGAATTTTGATTCTGAGAAGAAAGGACAAAGGACCACCCGGTCAGAAGAAAAAAGAGGAGCGTCTTTAAAATAGCTACGCAAGCAATTCTTTGTTAGATGCGCTGCCTAGAGGGCGCGCCTGCATCACAGACGCGCAATGCTCGGTGTCCACGATTGCCACTCAGCGCTGCGAGCTAGTAATACCCTCTCTCGCTCGCGTGCTGCCGCTAGCGGGCCACTGTTCGAACAGCGACAGTTGAAAGAATCCAGCCAATGATTTCGACCCGCAAGCTCAGTTCACTAGAGAGGGTGAGAACCGCGTCGCACCTACTCTCGACTCGACAACCTCGACAGCACGGCACATCCGTAGTCCGTGAACAAAGCAAAGAACACGAAGTGTAAGTACTTCATACATCCGTGTCGAACAAAGCAAAAACACGCAAAAGTGAAGTACTAAAGACGTCCGTAGTCGTGAACAAAGCAAAGAAGCACCGAGTGTAAGTACTCATATACGTCCTAGTCGAGAACAAAGCAAGAACACAAGAGTGTAATACGAAAGTACGTCGTAGTCGTAACAAATCAAAAGAACCGCGAGTTAAGTTACCAAGTAGCTCCTAGATCGTGACAAGAGCAAAGAACACGCGAGTAAGTACATAAGTCAACAGTCCGTAGTCAGAACAAAAGCAAAGAACATGAGAGTGAATACAAGTACTGTGGGCCGTGACAAAAGCAAAAACACGAGCGACGTTAAGTACTCAAGTAATTGGTTCGCGTGAACAAGCAACGAACACGAGAAGGTAAGTATAGTACTCCAGTCTGCAACAAAGCAAGAACACGCGAGGTAAAGTACAAGTACGTCGTAGTCCGGAACAAAGCAAAGAAACACTAGAGTGATAATACTAAGTACTCCATGCGAACAAAGCAAAGACACACTAGAGTGTAATACTAACATCTCTTCTACGTTTAATATTTTAAACTCGACCGGTTTGTGCAAAACTACGTCGACGTTTCGCCTCTCATCAGGAGGCTTCTCAAAGCTGACTGAAGGAAAAGAAGCCATAAATCCGGCAAGACCGCCGAACAATGCAACCGTGACGAGGGGAACAGACTCAGTCACGTGGGAGCCATAGCCGTTGACACACAAACACATGTGAGTCTTCTATGCAACTCTCATCAGCTTTGAGAAAGCCTCCGTGGAGGCGAAACGTCAGCTGACCCTTTGATCAACACGTTGAGTAAAAAATTAACCAAGATAGATCTATTATCTACCAACAGAATGAACTTAAACGCCTGATTGAACGCCTGATTGAATGCCTGATTGAACGCCTGATTGAATGCCTGATTGAACGCATGATTGAATGCCTGAGAACGCCACTATGACGCCCTGATTGAATGCCTGGTTAAACGCATGATGAATGCCTGATTGAAATGCCTGATTTGAACGCACTGAATTGAACGCCCTGATGAATCCTGATTGAAAGCACCTGACTGAACGCTCTTATTGCACACGCCTGATTGAACCGCATGATGAAACGCCTGAATTTGACTGCTGATGAACGCTATGAACGCATGAATGAACAGGCCTGATTGAATGCCATGATTGAAACGCCATTGAGGAACAGCAGATTGAACGCCTGATTGAACGCCTGATTGAATGCCTGATTGAACGCCTGATTGAACGCTTGATGATAGATCCAATGCCACTTAGTAGATTGACTATTAATTAATAGGTTGAGTGCCGGTCGATGGATCTAATACCGATTGATAGGTCTAACGCTGATTGATCGATCGAACACCGCATATAAACATGGGAAACATCTCGTTTAAAGATCTGCATACTTGAGGTTAATTACCATACCGATGACGAACGAAATGGTTAATTGATGCATTTGTATTCTACGCCCGAATAATAAGCGTAAAATTAATGGAAACGGAACCACGCCGAAAAATTCACGTATTTAATTTGTTCAAATTCGTGAGAGATATACTCAAATTTACGAGCAAGGTTTCGAATGCGCGTATACCACTGGTTCCGACCTTTGTATGACCAGCTGTGTGAAAGCCCGCCACTCACGCTCGCTTCTCTCGTTTGCAGACCAGAGAACAAGTTCAGGCAGCTGATAAGAGACGATTCGTTGGGAGATGAGCCCAAGCGACTCCTGAAGCGGGAAGGAGCAGGCAGCGGAGGCAGCTTTGGCAGTAGCTTTGAGGATGGCAAGGGGGTTAGTAGCGTACTGCATCGATCGTGACGCGTGACGTGGTAGCTGGGGGAAAACCATCCGCTTGTTCGTTCGGTGCTCGGCGGTCGATGAGCCTAGTGATCAGATGCGCAGTCGGTTCTCACGTACGTCTAGCGTTGTGTGTGTGTGCGTGCGTGCGTGCGTGCGTGTGTACGTGCGGACGTGCGTGCGTGCGTGCGTACGTACGTACGCTATGAGTGTGAGTAGATTATGTAAGATGGATGTATCGTCCGCATTCACAGTGTTTTCCATCTCGGAAATAAGTCTGAAATCCCAGCCGGTCCTGAATCCGATTTTTTTTCGATATCTTACTGTATAACCTATAGTATGATCCATGGAAATTAGTCCGGCCTACTCAGAGGTCACCAGGGGTTGGGGGGAGGGGGTTGTCGGTCGCCTACTATTGCTGATGCGAACGTTGTTAACAGTGGTCGGCGCATGTTGACGTTTGCAGACGCACAGCCCTGGAAGGCAGTCGTCGACGGAAAGCATGAGGAGGAACAAGTCGATCGAGGAACGAGAAGAGGAGTACCAAAAAACCAGAGCTAGAATATTTAATCAGGATGTAAGTGATCGCGACTACTCGAACGATGGGCGCGGTTCTGCAGTGGGACGTGGTAATGGCAAATGATTCTGTCTCCCCACCTACCTAGCGTTCGGCCAATGCTTTGTAGGTGCACATAGCTAGTAGGTACACATAGCTAGTAGGTACACATAGCTAGTAGGTACAGCAACATAGCTCCGTAGGTGCACGGTTATAGAGCATATAAGGTGGCAACATAGCTCGTAGGTGCACATAGCTAGTAGGTACACATAGCTCGTAGGTGCACATAGCTCGTAGGTGCACATAGCTAGTAGGTACACATAAACATAGCTAAGTAGGTGCACCATACGCTCGTGAGGTGCACATAGCTAGTAGGTACACATAGCTAGTAGGTGCACATAGCTAGTAGGTGCACATAGCTCGTAGGTGCACATAGCTCGTAGGTGCACATAGCTAGTAGGTGCACATAGCTAGTAGGTGCACATAGCTAGTAGGTGCACATAGCTCGTAGGTGCACATAGCTTCGTAAGGTGGCAACATAGCTAGTAAG
>NW_014577732.1:17082-20219 GCF_000485595.1 Priapulus caudatus
CGTGTGTGTGATTTTTCATCGGCAGGGCAAGCGTATCTGAACACGGACGGGAGCGTGTACCGACACTCAGTGTGCTCGTCGCTGCCCGGCCCAGCCCAGCAACAGCCGCCGGGTGCCCCGCCCCCACAACAGCAGCAGCAGCAGCAGCAGCAGCAGCAGCCCGCTCCCGCACCGCTACCACCCTCCCAGCCATCGCCGCAGCCACAACAAGCACAATTCTATGCAGCAGCAGCAGCAGCGGCAGCGGCGGCGGCTGCTGCTGCTGCTGCACCTGTCATCCCACCCACGCAGCACCAGCAGCAGCAGCAGCAGCAGCAGTAGCAGCAGTAGCAGCAGCAGCGGCGGCGGCGGCGGCGGGTGAGGCCCGACCAAACACGAACCCCGTGACTGAAAGACATGCACCTCACGGACCTCACAAACCAACCTGACACTAGCGGTGGCGGTGCTGACGTAGCTACGTTGTGTTTACCCCGCAGCAGGTAGCGTCCCCTAGTCAGGTGGCTACGAACGGCGGCGGAGCAGTGGTCAGCGGTGGGGAGGTGGCGCCACCGCAGCCGCAGATGCTGACGCCGCCGACGGTCGTGCCGCAGGCCGGACAGTTCATCTGGGCCGTCTCGAACCTGGAGTCGATACCGCCGGGGGCCGTGTTGATCAATCCACAGACAGGTGAGTTAGTTCCACCTAGTACTGTGCTGGTCAACCCACGAAGAGGTGAGTTGGTGCGTGCGTGTGAGCGGGTGCGTTCGTGCGTGCGTGCATGCGTGCGAGAGTGCGTGCGTGTGTGCGTGCGAGAGTGCGTGCGTGCATGCTTGCGTGCGTGCAGGCGTGCGTGCGTGCATGCGGGCGTGCGTGCGTGCGTGAGTGAGTGCGGGTGTGAGTGCGTGAGTGCGTGCGAGCATGTGTGCATGAGTGAGTGCGTGCCTGCATGCGTGCGTGACTGCGTGCGTGCGTGCGTCCGTGCAGGCGTGCGTGCATGCGTGAGTGCGTGCAGGCGTGCGTGCAGGCGTGCGAGCGAGCGTGCGTGCGTGAGTGCGTGCGGGTGTGAGTGCGTGAGTGCGTGCGAGCGTGTGTGCATGAGTGAGTGCGTGCCTGTCTGTGTGCGTGCGAGCGAGCGTGCGTGCGTGCGTGCGTGACTGCGTGCGTGCGTGAGTGAGTGCGTGTGAGTGTGCATGAGTACGTGCAAGCGTGTGTGCGTGAGTGCGAGCGTGAGTGCGTGCGTGCGTGTGAGCGTGTGCGTGCGTGTGAGCGTGACTGCGTGCGTCGTGCGAGCGTGCGTGCGTGCGTGCGTGCGTGCATGCGTGCGTGCGTGACTGCGTGAGTGCATGCGTGCTTGCAAGCGTGTGTGCGCACGTGCATGCGAGCAAGCGTGC
This sequence comes from Priapulus caudatus, assembly GCF_000485595.1. Lineage (NCBI taxonomy): Eukaryota > Metazoa > Priapulida > Priapulimorpha > Priapulimorphida > Priapulidae > Priapulus > Priapulus caudatus. The sequence goes on from NW_014577732.1 coordinate 18,453, forward strand.
GTGCGTGCGTGACTGCGTGCGTGAGTTCGTGCGTGCGTGCGTGCCAGCATGCGTGCGTGCGGTGGCTTTTTGAGTTGTTGGGTGGGTGCGGTAGTCAGTTAGTCAGTTGGTCAGTGTAGTTGACTGTGTGTCAACCTGAAGTGTGTGGGCTAACCCACACGAAAAACACCCAAGCTCATTTCACTGCCTAGGGATCATGATGGTCACACTGCAAAAGGTGAGTTTCGATTCTACCTTGTGGGTGTGATGGTTCACCCACAAACTGGTAAATGAAATCGACTAGTATCATGTTGGTCACTGTACAATCTGTTGGGTTCGTGGCTGAAACGGATGTCTTATCCAGAATAAACAGTACCTGAACAGTTTTATATAACGTTGTACACGTTTTTACCTTGCACGACAAATTTATCTGAAGAGTTTATAACTTGTTGTGTTAATTATCAAACCCCTCCCCCCCAGATCTTCAACCTAAAACTGTTCAACATTAGAACGGACATTGTGAGACGACTATCATGAGGAGGCCAGCTGCCGTGCATATTCTGATTCTGATTCACTCGCACCACGCATGCCGCGCTCTGTTATTGCTAAAAAGAAGGGGGGAGGGCGAAAGCTTTGCCTTTGTCTACCCTTGGGAAGTATTTATGAGTAATTGACTAGTAACAGATAGCATTGTAGTAGCGTGTACATTTATGACCGTATGTCTGCAGTTGTGTTATGTGTTGACTGTCACATATTAGATATATATTGCTATGTGTAATGCTATTTTGACGTTGCATACTATCTATTATACTATTATACTATACTGTACATGTACGGATTATTAGATATTAGCTACATATTGTGTGTAATATTAGTTTGACGTTCCACGCTATTCTAATGCACAGGTAATTAAGCGAAATGTACTTGGCGGTGATTTAACGCAACGGCGTTGTTTGCTGGTTGTTTCAGAGTCACTAGGTTGTGATAAACCGACATACGCCACAGCGCCGACGCTGTTCATGCCAAAGCCTCACTCGCAGCACGTCACGCCCGCCAGCTCCACCAGCCAATCGCCACAGCCGTCTGGACGCCAGTCACTCAGCCCGCGTGTAGAGGTGCGAGACCCTAGCATTATAGAACGCGTGGGCGTGCGCGCCTCTCGCTGCCTTGTATGTTACGTACGCCGTTACGTGTGTTATGTATTTGTAATCCTTTTCTAGTTTGTTTATTTGTGATCGTTAATTTTGTCAGTTTGCTTAGGCTCTTTGTTTTGTTGATTATCTTGTCTGTGTTGGTTGCATGCATTCTTACATCCTTCTCGTTTGTAAACTGCGGTCTTGGTTATTTTAATACGCTTCTTTCTTCTTTGTTCTAATCTTAATTGTTTACGAATCTCTGTATCGGTTGTTAGTACCCCCTCCTTGACTTGCTTGCTTTGTTTAAACAGAGTGAACATCAGTAATGTGCTTTCATTGTGCATTAATGCACAAGCTTCAGTAGCACGCTATGTAGTTATGTAGTGATAAGACTCAGTGATGGAAGCACAGTCTTGAACTCCGTGTCCTTATTCACACGATTATTCTCCGAGAGACTTTCTTCCCGTGTAAACACCCTGTAAGCATGGTTGGGGGTTACCGCATCGACGCACAATCAGAGACGCGCACACCCCGTGTGCTAGTTCGCAGTAGCAGTAGTAGCAGTAGTAGTAGTAGCAGCAATAGCAGCAGCAGTAGCAGCAGCAGCAGCAGCAGTAGCAGCAGCAGCAGTAGCAGCAGCAGCAGTAGCAGC
>NW_014577732.1:20507-24670 GCF_000485595.1 Priapulus caudatus
CAGCAGTAGCAGCAGCGGTAGCAGCAGTAGCAGTAGCAGCAGCAGCAGTAGCAGCAGCGGTAGCAGCAGCAGCAGCAGTAGCAGCAGCGGTCGCAGCAGTAGCAGCAGTAGCAGTAGCAGCAGCAGCAGCAGCAGCAGCGGTAGCAGCAGTAGTAGTAGCAGCAGCAGCAGCAGCAGTAGCAGCAGCGGTAGCAGCAGTAGCAGCAGTAGCAGTAGCAGCAGCAGTAGCAGTAGCAGTAGCAGCAGCAGTAGCAGCAGTAGCAGCAGCAGCAGTAGCAGCGGCGGCGGCGGCGGCGGGTGAGGCCCGACCAAACACGAACCCCGTGACTGAAAGACATGCACCTCACGGACCTCACAAACCAACCTGACACTAGCTGTCGCGGTGCTGACGTAGCTACGTTGTGTTTACCCCGCAGCAGGTAGCGTCCCCTAGTCAGGTGGCTACGAACGGCGGCGGAGCAGTGGTCATCGGTGGGGAGGTGGCGCCACCGCAGCCGCAGATTTTGACGCCGCCGACGGTCGTGCCGCAGGCCGGACAGTTCATCTGGGCCGTCTCGAACCTGGAGTCGATACCGCCGGGGGCCGTGTTGATCAATCCACAGACAGGTGAGTTAGTTCCACCTAGTACTGTGCTGGTCAACCCACGAAGAGGTGAGTTGGTGCGAGCGTGCGTGCGTGCGAGCGGGTGCGTGCGTGCGAGAGTGCGTGCGTGCGTGCGTGCGTGCGAGAGTGCGTGCGTGCGTGCTTGCGTGCGTGCGTGCGTGAGTGAGTGCGGGTGTGAGTGCGTGAGTGCGTGCGAGCCATGTGTGCATGAGTGAGTGCGTGCGTGCGTGCGTGCGTCCGTGCAGGCGTGCGTGCATGCGTGAGTGCGTGCAGGCGTGCGTGCAGGCGTGCGAGCGAGCGTGCGTGCGTGAGTGCGTGCGGGTGTGAGTGCGTGAGTGCGTGCGAGCGTGTGTGCATGAGTGAGTGCGTGCCTGTCTGTGTGCGTGCGAGCGAGCGTGCGTGCGTGCGTGACTGCGTGCGTGCGTGAGTGAGTGCGTGTGAGTGTGCATGAGTACGTGCAAGCGTGTGTGCGTGAGTGCGAGCGTGAGTGCGTGCGTGCGTGTGAGCGTGACTGCGTGCGTCACAAACTCACGCACGCTTGCTCGCATGCACGTGCGCACGCACGCTTGCAAGCACGCATGCACTCACGCAGTCACGCACGCACGCATGCACGCACGCACGCACGCACGCACGCACGCATGCACGCACGCTCGCACGCGTCACGGCGTAAAGAATGAGCGTGAAGGCTGTTTTTAGCAATAACAGAGCGCGGCATGCGTGGTGCGAGTGAATCAGAATCAGAATATGCACGGCAGCTGGCCTCTTCATGATAGTCGTCTCACAATGTCCGTTCTAATATTGAACAGTTTTAGGTTGAAGATCTGGGGGGAGGGGTTTGATAATTAACACAACAAGTTATAAACTCTTCAGATAAATTTGTCGTGCAAGGTAAAAACGTGTACAACGTTATATAAAACTGTTCAGGTACTGTTTATTCTGGATAAGACATCCGTTTCAGCCACGAACCCAACAGATTGTACAGTGACCAACATGATACTAGTCGATTTCATTTACCAGTTTGTGGGTAAACCATCACACCCACAAGCTAGAATCGAAACTCACCTTTTGCAGTGTGACCATCATGATCCCTAGGCAGTGAAATGAGCTTGGGTGTTTTTCGTGTGGGTTAGCCCACACACTTCAGGTTGACACACAGTCAACTACACTGACCAACTGACTAACTGACTACCGCACCCACCCAACAACTCAAAAAGCCACCGCACGCACGCATGCTGGCACGCACGCACGTTGTGGCTGCGGCGATGGCTGGGAGGGTGGTAGCGGTGCGGGAGCGGGCTGCTGCTGCTGCTGCTGCTGTTGTTGTGGGGGCGGGGCACCCGGCGGCTGTTGCTGGGCTGGGCCGGGCAGCGACGAGCACACTGAGTGTCGGTACACGCTCCCGTCCGTGTTCAGATACGCTTGCCCTGCCGATGAAAAATCACACACACGTCGTCACGGCATAAAGAATCATCACACACGTCGTCACGGCATAAAGAATCATCACACACGTCGTCACGGCATAAAGTATCATCACACACGTTGTCACGGCGTAAAGTATCATCACACACGTTGTCACGGCAGAAAGTATCATCACACACGTTGTCACGGCGTAAAGTATCATCACACACGTCGTAACGGCGTAAAGTGTCATCACACACTTCGTCACGGCGTAAAGTATCATCACACACGTTGTCACGGCGTAAAGTATCATCACACACGTTGTCACGGCGTAAAGTATCATCACACACGTTGTCACGGCGTAAAGTATCATCACACACGTTGTCACGGCATAAAGAATCATCACACACGTTTATTATTATTTATTATTATTGCTACTACTATTACTATTATTATTATTATTTATTATTGCTATAACTATTATAAATTTATGTTATACACAGCGTACTTACTGAGGAGTACTGTCTCTGTACAGGGGGCGGCTCCTGCTGCTGCTGTTGTTGCTGCTGCTGCTGCTGCTGCTGCTGCTGCGTGGGTGGGATGACAGGTGCAGCAGCAGCAGCAGCCGCCGCCGCTGCCGCTGCTGCTGCTGCTGCATAGAATTGTGCTTGTAATAATAATAATAATAATAGTAGTAGTAGCAATGATTTAAAATTAATAAAAATTAATAAAATTAATCATTTCAGTAATAAATACTGACGATCGACAGATAACTATAGAAGATATCTAATAAAAATTAATGTCACTCGTTGTTGATGACATAGGTGGTGTATTGTGTAAATAGGTTTGCTAGTTGGCGGTGTTGATTGATTGATTGATTGATTATTGGTGCAGGAGTCTGCGGGCGATGCACCTGTACAGTATCAGCACCTGCACATGACGCATTCACAGTCTCCCGACAGCTCGGTCGACTATCATCCACAACAGATGGCGCCACACGTGCCTCAGCAGCCGTTCCCATGGCCGGGCATGCGCATGCCTGTCGTCTCCGTTTATGCACCTAACGGCCAACACCACCCTCACCAACAGCAGCAGCAGCAGCAGCAGCAACAACAACAACAGCAGCAACAACAGCAGCAACAGATGCAAGGGCCTCCACAGGTACGACATGAATCATACGGGCATGAATCGCTTTGCGTAGTGCGGTGGCTCGCAATATAATAGTTGATCATCGAGAAGTCTATCTCGTCAGTGACACATCTTAAAGTCTGTATTTCGACTGTTTTGAATGGTATTGCGTACCTAAGTGTCTACAGTAAGGTTAACCTCAATGTCGAAGAATACATCGTTACTTTCATCGATATATGAACGATAAAAATTTCCATGGGTAAATCCTCGTTGTTAGTTGATGTTAATTGTTAACGGCACGTGATTCTCGTTCGTGATTCGAGGAAACCTTATTCGCTGGTACCCAGTCTATGCACACATCTGTTAATAGTAAGTATGGAGACGGAGTACCAGTCTGTCATCACCGATGCCATCTTGTCAGAATTAGATGCAATTGCATACTATAACAGCATAAATTTTTGGGTTTTTTTGGCTTTAAAGTTTCTGTAATAAGTAGGGTATCTGCTCGCAGGCGAGACGATATTTCGCTACATGGTTTTACAGATTTTGGATGTATTCGGGAGACGATTACTTTAATTTGTGGCGTCGTTAATCTTGGCAGGTGTATCAGTACGCGGCGGCGGCCAACAGTGGAGCTATGCACTCTAGTCAGCAGCAGCAGCAGCAGCAGGTCAAGTACATGTGAGTACATGATACTGGTCGTTACCACAGTGAAGTCGTTAACGCCACGGTACCCACCTGTCTTCCCATAGGGACCCAGTAAAACCTGGTAATGATGGTTGAAGGCGTACAGCCATTCCACGAATTGAAATCGACCATTATACTTAATTATTATTATTATTAGCTCATCTGACGTAGTCAGATGCAGCTTGTAGAATCGCATGATCGTGCGTGCGTCCGTCCGTGCGTGCGTCAACAGTTGGGCACAAATCTTAACCGCTCGACGTACGGTGACGATATTCGGGACGTGGGGGGGGGGGATCGTGAAAAGGACTCGGGATGACCAATTTGGGGGTCAAGGGTCAAAGGTCAAA
>NW_014577732.1:25076-29606 GCF_000485595.1 Priapulus caudatus
GTCATCCGAAATGTAGGCAAAAACTTGGGGGCAACCCATTACTCATGCATGGGGGTGAACTGGCACTTTTCTAATAAACATGCACACCTGCAAAGCAGATGTGTTTAATTTATTACTCACAGCTGAGCAAAATTGTCGCCTGCCTGAATATACTTGGATTTTAGCCTGTAAATTTCAGCTACTCAATGGAATTAGGTTATCTCTACTTTCTTGACTTATCACCAATGCACGAAGGTCGATGCCATCTTTGATTATTGATTACACTTGCACGCGGCATCTCGCGGCAACTATAGGCCTAGTGATACATTATGACACGAATATATAAGACAGTCGAGCAGGTATGAAGTAGGATGCATTGTTAGGGTTTAGTTTTAGTGTTAATACCTATGCTACACAGTTTTGATGATGACGTAGCCGGTTTAGCGATAGAACAGGCTTTCAACCTTTTGCAGAAACGAAAGCCAGTACAGTAGAGCAGCAGACCTCAGATGAGCACTGTCGCTAATGCGGCACTTGTTTTATTAAGTAATTATTAATTAATTAATAATTAATTAATTATTTGCGAGACATCCCTCTTTATCATTTCATTGCCGCATTTACTTCCCTCTACGTCTCTATGTCGCAATGTGGAACTTTCAACTGTGACTATGGTTTTGCAACATTACACTTTCCGATCACCAGGTACCCGATGGGTCATGTACCGCAGCCAGTCAGCGTGCTATCCCAGCATGCACTGGCGGAGAACGGGTCGCAGGGGCGACCGCCGCAGCCTCCGACGGCCGGACCGCAGTACATAGGTACGTCACCATGCCCCGCCCGCCCCGCCCGCCACGTCCAGCCGTCGCTGGTGTGCTGACGCATGCTCACACTCCTCATGCAGGTTTTCCTTGTTAAATAAATATAAATTAAAAGTAAAATAAAAAAAATACTTAAAAAAGTAAGTAAAGTAAAGTAAGTAGTTTGATAGTTTAAGTAAATATGTATAGTGTACACATATGACAAATTTCGTTCGTCTGTTGAAAAATCTTTTTAACGTGGTTGGACGGTTGAGTTTTTTTTTACGGTGATTATGATTATTTATAAACTGGAATCTATAAAAAGAAACTAAAATAAATTAATGCAAGTGCCTTTTGATGTGGAGGTGCAAAGTTGTTGTTGTGGCAGTTGTGTATCTGTTCCCTAAATCCGTTTGTTGTCTGTTGTTGATATTTCATAAATGCTGATACCTGTCATTTTTTACAGGGTATCCAGTGGTGAACTACTCACAGTCACAACCACTGCAGCAGCCTGCTCACATACAAGCAGCCCAGCAGCAACAGCAGCAGCAGCAACAACAGCAGCAACAGCAACAACAGCAGCACCACCACCAACAACAGCAGCATCAGCAGCCAAACCCTGTGTCAGAACAGGCCTATGTAGGTGGCGCCGTCTATGGGCCTTCCACCCAACCAGTCTATCAACAGGTAAACTGCTGTTTCTCGAACATAGTGAGAAAGCATAAGTAATATAGTGAGGAAGCATAAGGACCACTGCGATGGCTCAATGGTTGAGTGCTTGCCTCGTATGTGGAAGGTCGGGGGTTCAACTCCCGGCCGGGTCATACCAAAAACTTGAAAAATGGTACACACGGCTTCTCTGCTTAGCATTCAGCAAATAGAGATAGAGTGTGGCAAGTTAACTCGCAGTGCTACCAGTGGACTAACCCCCTACTGTAGCATTTACTGTGAAAGCAGCTGCTGAGAGCAGCCTCAGGGTTACTGAAATGGAGATAGGCACCGCCCTATGCGCCATGTAACCATGTGCTATGTGTATGAAGGCGCGGGAAGGATTTATATAAGTGTATGCAGATAACAATGCGGCTGCTCTGTACAGGTGGTAACGTGTATGGGGGTAACGGGGGGGTAACGTGTGTGATGACTTACCGGCTGCTCTGTACAGGTGGGGTAACGTGTAATGTCTGACTGGCTGCTCTGTACAGGTTTGGGTAACATGTGTAATGTCTTACCGGCTGCTCTGTACAGGTTTGGGTAACGTGTGTGATGTCTTACCGGCTGCTCTGTACAGGTGGGGGTAACATGTGTGCTGACTGACTGGCTGCTCTGTACAGGTGGCGATGGCGCCGGGCTACTATGCGTCGAGCATGAGCGCGCCCGCGTCGGCGGCGGCGGCGGCGTACGGTCTTCAGTCTCCCGCCGCCGTCCCCGCTGGCTACTACAGCGCCCCCATGACGACGTCCGTGCAAGTCGTGCCGAGCATAGCCTACTCCGGCGGCGGCGGCGGCGGCGGCTATCGCATGCAGACGTCGGCGCCACCTAGGGTGATCGGGAACGGAACCAACGCGCCCATAGGTTCGTCGTTGTCGTGTTGTGCATTTCTCTTGCGGGTTCTGTGATGATTTTTGCGATTTTTGTCGCGCGTTGGCCGTACTGTAGGAAGCATGGGGAATGCAGTGGGAATTGTTGATTGGCCTTCTCATCCTAATCTATAAATTTTTTGTCATCGTGATTGATTACCTTTGTCCTTAATCGCTTACTGTCTGTTGTCTTGTTTGTTCACTTATTTGTCATTCATCATGTTTGTTTTTTGGTCCTATTCTTGATTGTTCAATGTGCTTCATCGGCATTTTACACTGACCTTGTTATAAATTGTTCACTGACCTTGATCTTGACCATTCATTTTATATTACTTGCTCTTTGACCTTCATTTACATTGTATAGCAGGGGTAGAAATTAAATTTTGAACACGGGAGTCCAACGGACTCCCTGCCCTCAAAAAGAGGGAGTTTGCAGAAAAATGAGGGAGTCCGCAGTCTGAGGTTCAAAATTAAAGATAATATATTAACAATAACGCATGTGCTTATTTTTAAGATTCATGTGGTTGCACGCCTGCCAAATTTTCTTTGGACATTAGCTGAAAAAATATGGTAATTCCACGAGGCCGTGCTCCAGAATGAACTAGTTAGTATGGCAGAATTTTCAGGGAGTCAAACGGACTCCTGCATATGTCAAATCAAGGAGTCCGACAGTAAATCAGGGAGTATTTGACTCCGGACTCCCGTTAATTTCTCATCCTGTATAGTGTTCCCCATATTCCCCATTTCTCATGTCGCACCATCCAGGCAGTGGGCAAGTGCAGTAATACTATCAGCCATTTAATATCGCATTAATTTCTATTACGTTATATAATAGTTATTATTAACGAGTTGTTTTCCGTCCGACCCTACACAGCCCAGCAGACGCACGCGATGATGCAACAGCAACCGGTGACGCCACCTATTGGGCAGCAGCAGTTTGCCTACCCGGCAGCGGCGGCGGCAGCAGCGTACATGCATCCGCATGCGCAGCCGGGGGCGGCGGCGGCGGCGATGGCCCCCGTGCAGCACTACGGCGCCGCCGCAATCCCAGCGTACCCTGTGATACGTCAGGTGGCGCCGCCTGGAGGCGTCGCCGCCGCGCAGGCCAAGATGGTCGGCGACAAGGTCGGATTCGTCGGAGGACAGCACATCGCCGCCGGCAGAGTCGGGTGAGCGTTCGCGGGCCACCAGGGGGCGTCACCATCGGGTCTGGTCGCGCGCCGCGTGCTGCTCTATGTCGTGGATATTTGGGGGGGGGGGTGACGACGTGCAGTTATGTGTCAAGGTTGTCGTTAGATTACTGAATGAGATGCAGTTTTGATTGACAAAAATGCAATTATTGTGAGCAATATATGAGAGCATGATTGTTGAAAATGAGGTAAATATCTGTTAAGAGTATATTAGGAGTATTTTCAGCATTGTCACCCTCTCAGCATTGTCACAACCTCAGCGTTGTCACCCTCTCAGCATTGTCACAACCTCAGCATTGTCACCCTCTCAGCATTGTCACAACCTCAGCATTGTCACCCTCTCAGCGTTGTCACAACCTCAGCATTGTCACCCTCTCAGCATTGTCACAACCTCAGCATTGTCACAACCTCAGCGTTGTCACAACCCCAGCGTTGTCACAACCTCAGCGTTGTCACAACCTCAGCATTGTCACCCTCTCAGCATTGTCACCCTCTCAGCATTGTCACAACCTCAGCATTGTCACCCTCTCAGCATTGTCACAACCTCAGCATTGTCACCCTCTCAGCGTTGTCACAACCTCAGCATTGTCACCCTCTCAGCATTGTCACAACCTCAGCATTGTCACAACCTCAGCGTTGTCAAAACCTCAGCATTGTCACTCTTAAATATCTGTTAAGAGTATATTAGGAGTATTCTCAGCGTCGTCACCCTCTCAGTGTTGTCACCATCTCAGTGTTGTCACTCTGCTGCTGCAGGTATGAGTACGGCCCGCATCAGTCGCTCGTCGCGGGGATGCAGAAGATGAATGTGATGCAGCCACGCCGACCCGTCTCCACGACGACCTTCATCCGACCGGCCTACGCACAAGGTGTGTAGCGTGTATATATATAGATAGCATATATATATGTATATATATAGATAGCATATATATATGTATATATATAGATAGCATATTGATATGTATATATAGATAGCATATAGATATA
>NW_014577732.1:30460-31041 GCF_000485595.1 Priapulus caudatus
ATAGCATATAGATATGTATATATATATAGCATATAGACATGTATATATATTGATAGCATATAGATAGCATATAGATATGTATTTATTGATAGCATATAGATATCTATATATTTAGATAGCATATAGATATGTATATATTGATAGCATATAGATATCTATATATAGATAGCATATAGATATGTATATATTGATAGCATATAGATATCTATATATATAAGTAGCATATAGATATGTATTTATTGATAGCATATATATATCTATATATTTAGATAGCATATAGATATGTATATATTGATAGCATATAGATTATGTATATATATAGATAGCATATAGATATGTATATATATAGATAGCATATAGATATGTATATATTGATAGTATATAGATATGTATATATATATAGATAGCATATAGATATGTATATGTATATATAAATATAAGATAGCATATAGATATGTATATATATAGATAGCATATAGATATGTATATATATAGATAGCATATAGATATGTATATATTGATAGCATATAGATATGTATATATATATAGATAGCATATAGATATGTATATATTGATAGCAT
>NW_014577732.1:32473-34220 GCF_000485595.1 Priapulus caudatus
CCACATTCCCCCACCACCACCACTACGCTCGCGCTCGACGTATATCCATGATAACGTTAATATAGTGAAGTCATTAAAGTTACACAGCTATATCTTTATTACTGTACTACCGGTATAGCAAAGCCTATCAACGCGGTGGCGGGAGGGCGCACTTGATTCGGATGCCAGTGAGTTTATCAGAAGAATACCCGGCTACAGTACACGTCAGTTGAGTGCTGTCGCTCTGCGCCACTTGTTTGAGCATATACGGTAGCTTTACGGTTCGCGTTATGAGTAACTCATGATCGAGGATCTACTGAACGAATAGTGTTTAATCTTTAACGAACTGTTTAATTGGTATTTAACGAATAGATCACCTTGGTGTTTAAACTTAGATGATTATAGCTAATGCAATTAATACTTGTACGTTAATGATATTTAGTTTTTTATTAATTAATTAATTGTCGATTACTTATATAGATCATAATAACCTTTATAAATTACTATAAATCGTTACGAGTCTAACTATTGTCATTAACCGTCGGCTCTCGTCGCACGTTCCACGCTGCTTAGACTATTTACTTTTCACTAATTACTCGTAGGTTCGACACTGCCGATGCTGCCTACTTTTAACTAATTAACTATCGTTTACTTAATCGTTATGTAACTAACCATTGTCGTGAAGGTTAACCGGCGGCTATCGTCACAGGTTCCGTGCTGTCGACGCCCGCCTGCGCTCTGGAAGTGTACGACTATCCAGAGAGCATCACCTGCCTCGACATGGAGGTGATGCTGCGAGACCTCACCGAGATGGGCTGTCACATCCAGTTCCTGCAGGAGCCGGGAGGCGTGCCCGTCAGCTACAAGTCGTACAAGGTGTCGGCGCAGACGAGTACTGTGTTAGCGACGTTCGACACGGAGGCGGCCGCCCAGGGTGCGCTGCGGCAGTCGGCGAAGTGCGCGCGCTACAAACTGCGCTTGTCCCAACGCAGGGGCGTCGATTCCAGATGATGATGGTGCGATATTTTTCTAGGCAATTTTATACACAGATGTTCATATGTTTTCGTACTGTTTTCGTGATCGTGTGAAGATCCGCGCGCGCGGTCTCCCCGCCCGCCCGCGGTGCGCCCCCTACCCGACGCGCGAGGCAACCGGTGGCGCCCCGCGACGGCGGCCGTTGCGCCACCTTTCCCGCGGTGCTTCGCGGCGTGGCGCGGGGGAACCACTAGAGGAGCCACGCGCCGCCGTGTCGTCTCAACGCACGACTTGCCGCCACCGACAAGGCTTCCCCGCGCCTCGCGCGACACAAGAACATGCTAGAATTGCGCTGCCGCCAGGGGGCGCACGATGGGGGCGTGGATCGACGCGGCGGTGAGGGGGAAGGTGAGGTTGCTAGTCGTGGCACGTGACCGTCGGTGCTAGTCACGTGTGGCCGGAGAGGAGACGTTCTATCCATCGCGTGCGAGTGGATTACAACGTGACTGCTCACTCGGTGGCGCCACTAGCGTTAGCCTGGCTGCTCACTCGGTGGCGCCACTAGCGTGTCGTGACGTGTGGTGCTGCCTATGCCTGCATGCCGAGCGTGAGTGAGTGTGTGAGTGAGTGAGTGAGTGAGTGTGTGAGAGAGTAACTGAGTGAGCGAGGGAGGAAGGGAGAGAGGGAGGGAGAGAGAGAGAGAGAGAGAGAGAGAGAGAGAGAGAGAGAGAGAGAGAGAGAGTGAGTGAGTGAGTGAGTGAGTGAGTGAGTGAGTGAGTGAGTGAGTGAGTGA
>NW_014577732.1:35023-39515 GCF_000485595.1 Priapulus caudatus
TCTCTCTTTCTTTCTATCCCCTGCTCTCTCTCTCTCTCTCTCTCTCTCTCTCTCTCTCTCCCCTCCTGTTTCTCTCTTTCTGTATCTCCCCTTTTCTTTTTCTTTCTCTCCCTCTGTTTCTCTCTCATCTTTCGTCTCTTCCCTCCTGTTTCTCTCTGTCTCCCTCTATCTCCTCCCCCCTCTCTCTCTCTCTTTCTCTTTCTCTCTCCCTCCCTCATCTCTGTCTCTATGGTACTACGCCTCCCCGGTGATAGTCGCGATATCTGCGCAATGCGCGCGCGCGGCGCTGACTCGCGTATAAGCGAGAGCGAGACGCGAAACTTTCGTGAACGTAGATGTAGAATTGTCGTACTCGTCCTCTTCCTCCCTCCCTCCCTCCCTCCCTTCCCACTCCCTCCAGCGCACCAGCGTTCGTGCGATCGGGGAGTTTTCTCCCCGGAGTGAGGGTGGCGCCCCCGCGCGGGAACGATGACGATGACGACAGCCGTTATATAGAAGATGCCTGTTGATGCTGATGATGATGATGATGATGATGACGATGACGATAGTGATGTTGACGTTGTGCCGTAGATTGTTATTAGATTAATTGTGTGTGTTTTTTCTGTTTATTTTTGTTTTTTCTTGTTGTTTTTTTGGTTTTTAGTTATATACAGAAGGATAAAAAATGTCCACGTTATAAAAATATTGTGAAACTGATGCAGGATGAGCATTAGAACCCTGAAGACCCGCCACCACGACGCACCCATATCCAGGAGGGAGGGGAGCGCTGTTATGATGATGGTTTGCACTCCCCCTGTATCCTCTTATGTGCCGCGGTTATCCACGCGAAAGTGCTGTTACGACAATGGTTTGCACCCGCCTGTAACCTCTATGTTCCACGGTTATCCACACCAAAATACTGTTACGACAATGGTTTGCACCCGCCTGTAGTGAGCGCGCAATTAATTGCTGCAGTGTGACCATGAATTAAGCTGCATGTTTCTCCCAGGAGGTGGCGCTGAGGTAGCAAATCTAGCGGCCTATCGAGGACGCCCTTAGAGAACAATAACAAACTAGTAAGATGTCAGCGGATTTGAGATCTGTTGTGCTTGGGTCTGCTGCCAAATCGGATGTAACTGCATGCACATGTTTACGTATGTGTTTGCTTTTGTGTGTGCATGTGCGTGTGCGCATGTGTGCGTGTGCGCATGTGTGCGTGTGCGCATGTGTGCATGCACGCGTATGCGCATGTGTGCGTGTACGTGCGTGCACGCGTATGCGCATGTGTGCGTGCGTGCATGAGCACGTGTGCGTGTGCGTGCGTGCATGAGCATGTGTGCGTGTACGTGCGTGCGTGCGTGCAAGCGTTTGTGTCTTGCACTCTAACCTTCCGCAGCAGGCTATTAAGAAGCCTCTCACCAAATGCGCCAGTCTCTTTCACTCTTCACTGTCTTTAGCGATGATTTCTTCTGGTGTTTTCGCGTAAAACGCAATGATTTGATAAAGCCTACATGTAAATGATCTCCCACAAATACAAGCTGACGTTGAACTGTTGTTGTTCTGCATAGCTGCGCGACCACAGGCACTTGGAGCGTTTCAATAAAATATAATGCTAAATAAATACGAAATCTATTTACTATTAAAGTCTTAATGTTTCTATATTTCTATTCTCTCTTTCACCTATTATTGCCGACAATTTCCTGCAAATGCCGTCCAAATGCTCATCTGCAACAAACGCTGGCTGCCGCCATGGCGGCAGCCAGCGTTTGTTGCAGATGAGCATTTGGACGGCATTTGCAAGAAATTGTCGGCAATAATAGGTGAAAGAAAGAGAGTATAGAAACATTAAGACTTTGGTAGTAAATAGATTTCGTATTTATTTAGCATTTTATTTTATTGAAACGCTCCAAGTGCCTGTGTGCGCGACAGGGTTTACGTGGAAGAAGAAGGTGTTTGTAATTAATTATAGAGCGCGTGTGTTGTATCACGAATCTCGCACAGCTGAGGGAACACGCGCAGACGAACCGTATGTGATGAAATCACGCGCTTGAAAGCCCCCATCATCACTGTCTCTCTCTCTCTCTCTGTTCGTAATCATATGTGGTGAAATCACGCGCTTGAAAGCCCCCACCATGATCGCTTTCTCTGTGTTCATATTGTATCATGATGCGATTAAATTCCCCTGTTGAGCATGAAATTCTTTCTGACACAACGTGTACTACGTGATCATGGGCGCAAATCGAATTTTACTCATTGTGACGTCAGCGGACCGTTGTATTGTTGATGCTTTTATTGCCCCCACTCTTCCTCCCTGTGTTATTAACTCGTTGTGTCACGTCAAGTTCTCTTCGTTATTCTACGCACTGTTAAATTTTGCACCGTTTTGAGGCTCCCCCTTCCTCTCTCTCTCTCTATCTCTCTCTCTATCTCTTTCTCTCACTCTCTCTCTCTCTCTCTCTCTCTCTCCCCCTCTCTCTCCTATCAATGAACTGGGCGAGAGAAACCTTCGTAGTTGCTCGTAGTAGTTTTTTGCTGTTTTTTTATACGCACGCACGCGCTCGTGCGCGAGGTTTGTCATAGCTGCTGCTGCGCTCACGACTCAAAGCGTCTGCACGATAAAAAACTACGACGTGTAAAATCTCGCCTCCCCCACGGCTTGTCGTCGCCCGTTTGTCGCCCGCACCCCCTCCCCCTGCCCGCCTCCCCTCCCCCTACCCCGCCCGCAACCCCCTTCCCCCGCCCACACGCCCCTAACCCCTCCCCCTGCCCCCGACTGCACCGTTGTTATTTTTCCTTGGCACAAATCATGTTAATACGCGGAGACGTCGATGCTTCATGCATGTGGCGTCTCTCTCCCGGTGCGCACGATCAAACGATCGATTGACACGCAGAGATCCCTCGCTACCTTCGTCGCGGACGTTTCCATCGGACGTTCGGCCGGCGCTTGCATCCCTCCCACTCCCCGCCTGCTCTCTCCGTCTCCCAGCTCTAGGAGCGACGTCTATCATTGGCCATCGTACTCGGATGTAATTGTTTTAACCGTGGTGAACCTACGACCCTTTTACCTAATTAGGGGTCCTTGTTACGCGTATTTTAACCACAGTAAACATAATTTATCTGCGGTTAAATTATGTGGAACAAGGCCTCTGATTGGGTAAAAGGGCCATAGTTTAACCGCGGTTAAAACAATTATTTCTGAGTACGATGGCCGACCATGGACGTCGGCGTGTCGGCGCGATGACGTAGAGGATGACGTTGAGAGCGCACGCGACTTCTGCCGACGGTCGCACCGTCCTGTCCACCCGACGCTCTGACGTGCCCCCCCCCCACAATGTCGCTCTCTTCTCATAGCCTTGACCCAAGTTACGCAGCAGATTAAGTGGCAGTTGTGATTATGACAGTCTTTGATCTAAGTAGAGTATTTCCTGTCGTCGTTATCCCACCCAGGGGAACTCTAATTTAATTATACATGCCAGCAGCGTGCTCTCTGCTATTGTATATATGCCACACGTATTCGAGTTGAAACAGGAGCATGTAATAGACGCTATCTATTATGTACGCCTGGTATAATATACTTGTGTGGTGTGCACGAACTGGGGGGGAGCATGCACATTAATTTGGTCTGCCATCGGTTGCTACACATGCCTATGATCTCACCGGCTACTTAACGAAAGTCGTTAATTAATTGGTTATTGTTGTCGATACGCGATTGGAAACATCATGGCTGAAGTGACAATGATTCATGTGGTGGCCTAACCTCTGTCGAGGACAGCCTGAATATGAATTCATCGTCACAACACGTCGAATATTGCAGTACCGTTATCTGTTCTACTGTCTGTTTACAAATGTTGCTAACATTAGACCGGTAAACAACGCAATAGAAGTGTTATTATAGAGCCGTCTGGTGCAGAAGGTAATAAATTCTCGCTAGATCTGTCTATTTTAAAGCTAATGTCTGTGGTTACTGTATTTCATCTGCTTCCTACTGTTATGGTTGTAGTCTCCATTTGCTTCGAGTAAATTTCGTCGAATAACCAAATGTCGCAGGAGTACGTAAAAAGCGCGAGAAAGTATTACGCACATGGGTTTCGGGATAACCTATATTTCTGGTAAGAGATTTGTCTATCATATGACGGTTATTGTTAACTTGTACATGCGGCAAATTATATACTGTGACAGCAAATGCTCATTCTGAATGTTTTATTTGAAGAAATAAACTGAGTTTACAGATACCTTGTCGTCAGCTGTGTCATTACTGTTGTGGAGGTGAACTTGCAACATACATATAACTAGACAGAGGGCACTCACGGAGAATGCATACCTCCGCGAGCATGTAACATATATGTGCTCGCTGGTGGCGGCTGCTGACTGACTCGCCGCTCACTGGTGGCTGCTGATGACTCGCCACTCGCTGACTCCACGCGCTATCGATCGCGCGGTGGCTACACACACACACACACACACACACACCACACACACACACACACACACACCACACACACACACACACACA
>NW_014577732.1:39525-48839 GCF_000485595.1 Priapulus caudatus
TATAAATAATATTTGATGAAAAACGACACGGTCTTTTGTGCAGAATTAATTCTTACAGTGTGAGAATTTGTCTTGCACGAGACGCGAGACTTGCCACGATCGTGGAAAACCTTTAGAACATTCGCCGGCACCGACAGACGTTTAAGTCTCCGAAAAGCAATTCTATTGAAAATGTACTCAATGTGAAATTCGTGAGGTAGACATGTGCCCTTCGTGTCTTCACCGGTCGAAAATCGCAGCGAAACAGCGCATGCATGCGTAGTGTTTCATTTGCGAGCCTGATATTATTTTACTTCTAGCCACACGCCTCCCCCATGTGACATTCAGACTGGCCGTACAGACTGCGTTGTTGCGATGGTTTTATTTTCGCGAAAGATTTATTCACAACAATGGCGATGCGTGATCAACAATTCGCACGCGCACGCGAATCTCGCGAGAAACGGCGAGACGCGCCGCGCATGCGGAGTTCGCTGCGAGCGCGTGAGTGAGTCGGCGCTGGTTTCGCGTGTTACTGAGTCCGGGGGCCGTTGTCAGAAACAAAATTAGTCGCAACATTACTCTTACCATTAACTTCCACTCGTAAACCGTTGACAGAAACATCGTAAGGTTACGAGAACGAAAAATCGTCTGTCTCTTGGGTGTGTGTGTGTAGCCACCGCGCGATCGATAGCGCGTCGAGTCAGCGAACGGGCGGCGCGATCGATAGCGCGTCGAGTCAGCGAGTGGCGAGTCAGCAGCAGCCACCAGTGAGCGGCGAGGCAGCAGCAGGCGAGTCAGTCAGCAGCCGCCACCAGCGAGCACATACATGTTACATGCTCGCGGAGGTATGCACTCTCCGTGCGTGCCCTCTGTCTAGTTCGTAATTCTAGCGCCTCCGACTCCCTCCGCGCTTCCTCGACCATGATGGTATAGACCTTGTATTATAGACTACATAATGATAGCGACATTGTACTATATAGAGACTAGCGGTAAGTGCTTCGCATGCGTCCCAGCGTCAAACACCGGCAGACATTTAAAGGACAGCGCAGCGCCCCCTTACACACACACACACACACACACACACACACACGCGAGCGATTGCATGACCTCCGTTTGCGCGGAGGTAATAATGGTAAAGCAGTAGTGTGGATTTGTAGAAGTGGATCAGAAGTAGATAATAGGGAACCTTACTATCCTACTATTATCCCAATATACGTGCCTATATCCCTATATTATCTATTTCTGATTTGTATGTTACATTGTTCCCACAAGTGTGAATTATTTTTTCAAGGGCATTTCAGTGACATGTTTTCTTCAAGGACAATCTGTGACAAGTAGTTTTAGCTTTTTAGAGTCATCGTATATACCTTAGATTCACATATAAAGTAAAAATTGTTGTTTTACACGAGTGCCGACAGCAGATTCAACAGCCGCTATACTAGCACGCCGACGTACACAATAGTCGTGTTATCTTGTCATTCACGTAGATTCATGTCGCAGTCCTTGAACAATATGTAAAGCTTTGATGTAACATGTATCACTCAGTATCACTCAGAAATTGTATTATAGAAATCACTCAGAAATTGCTCAACACTTGCATTTATCAGATTTTTTCTCCATGAAAAAGACTTCAATATCATCATTATCATGTATTTGTATTTGAATTACATGTAATGAACATTTAATAATAATAAGAAGCCGGTTCTTTATGCTGATCTTTCATCTGCTGTGATAGGCTGTAACATTAACCGTAAATAAAATCCAGATGAGACGGGATACCAGAGAAGTCTTCCTGACAGGATGTGCTGATCGTAACCGCTGAGCGGGGATCTTGCGCGCAGTTCCGCGGGAAGGCGCACGCGGCATCAAGAGTAGAGAGGGTGCAATGAACTCTCTCTATTATGTACTCTTGATAAAATCAAACTGCATGCAAACACTGATCTCTACTATACTAACGTTAGTATAGTAGAGATCAGTGCATGCACCAACCCCGTCGTACAACCATAGATATAGAAGAAGATATAGATTCTCATGATACAGAGCCAGAGCGAGAGCGCCATCTGTCGTGGAGTTTGAAATAAAAGTAATCACTTATTCCTTACTCCCCACTCGTGGATGGTATCGCCCATGACCAGTCAAGCATGGAAAAACTTTGGCAGGTAAATGGCCGTATTTCAGCCGAAACTTTTTCACTCACCGAGGCACAAAATTTGAATTTACGCCTATATTACACGCGCACGCGTGCGTGGGACCATACCCACGTGTGTGCGTCCGTTAATGCGTGTATATGTGTGTTTGTGTGACTATAAAAACGCGTATTATAGCCGTATAATCATATTTTGTGCTTTTGGGGGTGAAAAAGTTGAGACTGAAAACCGGCCATTGGCTTGGCTAACTTTTCACCGTGCAACTGATGCCGTGGGCGATACTATCCGCGAAAGGGGGCAGGGAAATACGGAGGGGAAGGGAGTGAGAGGGGAGGAGGAAGGAAATAAGAGAGAAAGGATAGAGGGACGGAGGGAGGGAAGAATGCAGAAGAAGATGTGCACACGCATGCGCAGTACACACACGCAGACAAACGCACGTACGGCACAAACGGCACACATATACAGGCACGGATACACATATTTATACATTATTACTGCTAGCTAGCTGCTAGGTACTCAGTACATGGTTCCCACAAATGTGTGAATTATTTTTTCAAAGACATTCAAGACAAAGGACTTTCGAGGGCTGTGGGGACCCTGCGTTAAACAGCTTGGAGGAAACAGTCGGACTTGACTTCATGTCATTCGGTTCATTAGTTTGTTACATCTGTGTCATGAGAAATCTTCCATGACTTTCCATATTCGTGATGTTTTACATCGTCTTCATGCACACACACATATCACATTTCACTGATGCAAAGATGATGTAGATTAACAAAATAACACATTCAAAAAATCAAAATTGTATGCTTCAAAAACCTGTATATATTAAATTACATTCACAGTAATCCATCCAGTTACCACTATCACAATTTGTTATTATGATCATCATATATGTATATATATATATACTTTTCCATATCATTAAGAATAAATTTCTAGTAAAAAATTAACAATCCACAATTAGAAAAATTTCAATGTAAACAAATTATTGTCATACCCTCGTGACATAGCTCATCATACCCGTACCGCGTGGTCATCTGTGCGCATAACTATGCTGCGTGTAAAAGTGTT
Organism: Priapulus caudatus; assembly: GCF_000485595.1. Classification (NCBI taxonomy): domain Eukaryota; kingdom Metazoa; phylum Priapulida; class Priapulimorpha; order Priapulimorphida; family Priapulidae; genus Priapulus; species Priapulus caudatus. The sequence continues at coordinate 42,726 of NW_014577732.1, forward strand.
GCATGCAATATGTTGCGTGCAAAATGTTGCATGCAAAATGTTGCAGTTGCGTTTAGAGATGCCGCTCGGTGGAGGCATACACGTCGTTCAAGCTTCGTACGGACAGCGCATGCTGCAGTCTCTCGGCTGTCATCGCCTCCCAGGCGATAAACTGCACCTCACGCGCTCTACTGGTCATCATGAAGCCGTTATCAGAGAAGCGCCCGCTACAGGCAGTCGCTTCCAACCACACGAACGGCGCCACGCTGTCTGCGGATAGTTGGATGTGGAAAACATTGCTGCTGCTCTCGCTCTGCGTAACACCAGTGACCTACAAAAGAAAACCAAGAGCAGATAACACGAAAATAAGAGTTAATATTATTAGCTCTTGATGAAACACATAGGTACGGACATAAACACATAGGTACGGACATAAACAAATGTAAACATAAACACATAGGTACGGACATAAACAAATGTAAATATAAACACATAGGTACGGACATAAACAAATGTAAATATAAACACATAGGTACGGACATAAACAAATGTAAATATAAACACATAGGTACGGACATAAACAAAGATATAAATATAACAGTCAATAGGTTACGGACTTAGTAAAAAAAAAAGCCGCCACTGTTGTTGCTGAACCAACACTAATCAACGTACGGCTCCCGCACTGGTAGCTGCGCTTACTGGGCTCCTGCTATCACCCAGGCCCCACTGTAGTTGCTGATTACAGCAACAACACTAATTAGTTATACATACCTTAGCACCTATGATAGATACAGCTCTCACCGGCTTACGCTGGAGCGGACATAACTACAGCAACCGTGCTCACACAACTTACCATAACAACGAGCCACCTACCTCTATCGCACCGTAGCAGTAACACAAAAAATGGTAGGCACACATTAAACACTATATATGATATGATGACGGACAAACAGCAATGGTGACCGAACGTTACCTACATACAGTAGGCGGCTACGGAACTGATAGACGAACAATGTTAGATGAGCTTGAGCATCCACATTCATCACGTGATTAGACGGGAGCGTATCAGTATATACATACACTAATATATTAATACAACGAGCTATATCAGACTATATCGAAGAGCTAGAAAATATATATAAATACAAAGAAGGAGAGACACGAGCGCGAATATGAGGAACGGCAACAAGACACGCGAGAGCGACTATATCCACATTCAGAAATGGCTAAATGCCAGCAAACACATAAGCATCGCGACAATAAACACAAAATAAAGTATCGGAAGCACACATAGAGCGTACCGTTGACTATAAAATACTATATTATATATCAGAATATTACGAACCCACATAGCCAATCCTGTACACTAGAGAGCTGGAGAGATATGCGATTATAGAATATAAACATAAAGAACGATTATAGTTTAAAGCTGAGAGCAAAACACAACGTCACACATAACACACGCCAAGATTCGAACATTTAAACTGACACTCTGCAATATTAAATAAACTAGAAGTGCAGGAGTCCGTAAAACTACAGCCAAAAATGCCTCAGAATATTTTCTGAGCACCGATATTCTTAGATGATTATTCCTCAAAGCTGTGATCTACGTATTCCTCATATGCGTACGAGAACTAAAACTAGAGGCTACAGACTACAATTGATAACAACCATCTTGTAGCGTACGACACATGCATAAGCATTATAGATGATAATAATACAACGAGACACAATGACGCAAGTGAAAGCACAACATAGAGTGATAAAGTAAAAACACCACTAGGTGAAGGAATATAACGAGAAAAATATTAAAAGATCTATTAGAACTCACACAAATCACGAAGGATACAGCGCGTACATTATAACACACATATAAATAAGTTAGATCACATTACTATGAGGTTCGAGAGGCGGAAATAGAGAGCAGATAGCAACACAATCAGATTTACGGCGCTTGGTGCTAATGACACATGATGTTACTTATGCCTCTCCAAGTTCTCTAATATGGATATTATAATTAATAGCGAATTAATTCTATAGAACAACGAAAATAGCGAGGCTATAAATCACACAAATCAGATAATCCAGCATATATGTAGTCGATGAGCGAGTGCATCTACTACATACGACATTAGATCTCTATCTCACACAGTTTAACATAAATATTAATTAAAATATAACATACGATAGTATATAGCTTCAGTTCTTCTCGATGAACAACACTACACAGCAGAGACTAGAAATACAAATATAACACACTGAGGACTGAGCGGACAATTAAGAGATCCAATTAATGTCTAATTATAAACTGAGACAACTACGCTTACGGCTACACCAAACATCAAGACTAGTAGAACAATTACTATCAGCATACACGCGCTTACTGAACATAAAATACATATGTGGCACAAATGACTGATATCACAGAGAGCGTCACATGACACTGGCATAACAGCAAGACTGCCAGCACATTCTATAGCATACTCTTGTTAGGGGTCAGATCCACTGCATGAACTCATCCGCGTTGGCATCAGTATCGCAGCAAGTGCTGAAACTAGAGGAGGCTATTTTGCGCTAGAATCCTTGCCCACGCGCGCCGGCGGGATAATGGTCGGTTATCGGGGATACTAGTTTGTTGCGAGCAAACGCAACTAGAATGTGCGTGGACAAAACCCACTTCTGCGTTAGAGAGCGAAACATTGCTTCGAGAATCGGTGCGGACCTATGGATCGACTCACACGAAGCCCACACAACAGTCACTAGCACAATCGAGACATCGAACCTGTGTGGAGCGCAACAGAGCTATCGCCACAGACATAGGAGATGGGCGTGAGTAATTAATGGGTCAGAGCCAACATCACCAAAACCAAATTAATGGTGCAGCAGTGCACACTAATAAGAATTGCTCCCTAGGGTCCATCTGTTACGTGATGCACAGTGGTACGAGCCGAACGTGCGATTATACGTAAAGCGACGTTACAGCACGGGGGGGGAACACTATCCCCAGGAGCGCGACGAGCGGTTAGAGTATCTCACTTGACGTATTGTCCGATCGACTTAGAGTCGCTACGCATGCATTCAATCCCGCGAGAAGGGAGCAAGAGAGATAGCGCGCGGGATACTCACGCGAACGTGGCTCCCTCGGGCGAACGAAGCTGAAAGCTAACGAAGCATTGCTGTCTGTGGGCATTTGCGTAGACAGCCTCTCGCTGGAACACTAAGAGCAGCACCCTGAGGCGGACTCAACTCGGAGGGACCCGTTCATATAGACGACACGAAGTATTCAGACGGTAATATGAATCAAACGTGCGTCGTTCTCACAGTGAATATACATGGCGACTTGTATGACAGTGCGTTGACATCATGCCTCTCCAGAGTAGCGCTCTTATGACGCGCGTCGATCTTCGTTAAGGAGCTCTCGTCTCAATGTCTATCAGCTGCTTGCTCACTTCGGAGTGGTATCAGGCGACACCGGAGTCTCCCGAGTACGAGTGGCGCATTGTCATATAGTGACGCGTTATCGTCAAGCAATTACCACGCAGTAAGGTAAGGTAAGGTAGGTTAGATTGTTAGCGTGTAAGCACAGCGTTCACGTGCGTCCCATCAATCGTATGAGCTCTTGAGCTGAACAGTCTAGCTGCTAGAAGCGTTAGCGTGCTAAGATCATGTTAATCTAAGAGAGGTAGTGTATAGCACAAGTTCATACCGTAGCCAGATACGCCATAAGCTATGCATAACTATGAATGTAAAGTTATGATATCGAGTCAATGGTAGCATATACTAACTCACCGTACTCATAAGTAATAGGATGTAATGTTTCATGAGATTAGTGGTAATGCACATAGACACAATACTAAAAACCGACTATCAACAGTTTAATCTAGTATCGATTATAGCTATTATACATTAGGGACACAGAAGTTACACATATCTAATATGTATACTGTAGAGGGAGTGTGAGTAGCAGCTTCAATGACACTTGCTTCGAGCCCACCGATTCTTAAGGTGATAGTTAATTCGTATGATATGGGTGTAGTACGAGCATTACTCTAGGGCGCCATAGCAAAAGAGATTTTTTATTGTCCTACCGAGATGTCATGCTATAATCTATTCAGCCAGTAGTCAAGTTCACATTGAGAGTCACGCAATTGTGATATGTCCTGTACAACGACAGTATGTGAGTCAGGGCGCTTAGACGATTTTCTGAACAAAAAAGGCATGATATGAATTAAATTTGTTCATGTTGTTGCTTATTGATTTTAATTGTTCACTAAACTTGTAATATAAGTTTGTCATAAGTACATAGGTATACATACTATTCACTGAGTTTAAGTGCTATAGAGCAAACACTATGATTAACCATCCTGTCTCTATCGGAAGTAGACAACTAGAGCGATCAATGGGACGCTATCACGAGCACACGCGATCGAACTACTTCTAGACTGAGCTCGCGCGCACAGACGTTGAATTGCCCAGTAATGACGTTGCGAACACTTGATGTGTAGCTTGACTAACAACTATCACCTAAATTACCACTGCATAAATACACTAAGAATAACACATAAAATAAACAATAAACAAAAATAACAAAACAATAATAATAAACAATAAACAATAAACAAAAATAACACAAAAACACTATAAATGCTTACCATGTTTACATCAATGTTCAGTTCTCGCACCACGTCAAAACTATCCCATCGCCGCAGTTGAACTGACAGCGACGCCACCAGAGGGCGCTGCAAGTCGGATATGGCAAACACACGCAGGTATGAAGTTTTGCCATCGATCAATTCCTCGAAGGGAGAAACGATGACGGGGTCGAAAAATCGCACCGCGTAGTAATGCAGCATTTTCCACTTGCCTCCATATTCTGCAAAGGTTTTGCATTCAGTTAATTTATAAAACCATATTTTTATTGTTATTCCATACATCTCTTGCTGTAGTCTTATCATACAAGCTTTTAAAATTGTTACCACCTTTCGAGTTTGCTTCTCCCACAAAATAGACACCAGAAATCTTTCTACAAGTTCCTAATCATCCTTACATGTCAAACTTTGACATGCCACAGTAATCATATGTAGTTAAACTTGCCTATCGAAGACCATGATGCACCTTGCCATATGTCATTTAGCTGCCAATAGAGGGCGCCCATTGTGTTGGCATCTGTTCCTCGGCCACGGCGGTAAAATTCCGTCTCGGTTTTGATGCTCATGGCCTGATTCACCTGCAGATGACAAGGTATAGGTTCGCTAAACGAAACAACATCCAACAACGATGCACCATTTCTCATTCTATAAACCTTCCGTGAGACTTTTCACCAGGAAGAAGGAGAAACCAAGAAAGAAACCAAAAAGACCAGGCAGGGAAATTTCCTCGGACAATTGTAGAACTTTGCTGATAAGAAGAGCCTCGTGTCTGTGCTACGTTTACGTGTGTGATATTGCAGCAACTTATACGACAAAGCGTGAAACACACCTGCGTCATATATAGCGTGTCGAGAAACGTTTGCTTAGGCTGTGGGCACGTCACGAGAGACTCTGGCAGGTCAAAGTGACGTACGATCTGAAATAGCATCTTCAAGTTCCCTGAAATGCAATCACACACAAACCAAATTTTTCAAAATAAAAGTTTCCATGTGTAGCAAATCGAATACAAAGTAGGATGAGTCATCGCATTCATCATCAACGCTGATATGCTACGATGCTGCTTATTCAATAAGAAAGAAATATATCCTACCTACAATATGATGCTGCTTACGTAATAAGAAAGACATATATATCTTACCTACAATATATCATTGTTTATGCAATAATAAAGACATATATATATATCCTACCTGCAATATGATGCTGCTTATGCAATAAGAAAGACATATATATCCTACCTACAACATGGTGCTGCTTATGCAATAAGAAAAACAGTTATATCCTACCTACAATATGATGCTGCTTATGCAATAAGATATACTTATATCCTACCTACAATATAATGCTGCTTATGCAATAAGAAATACATATATATCCTACCTACAATATGATGCTGCTTACGTAATAAGAAAGACATATATATCCTACCTACAATATGATGCTGCTTACGTAATAAGAAAGACATATATATCCTACCTACAATATG
>NW_014577732.1:53677-56073 GCF_000485595.1 Priapulus caudatus
AATGAATCGATGAGCTCTAGACCTGTGTAAATCGCTGTGATTTTATCTCTACTAGAAGATACCGCGTGGGGGATGCATCTGTGATAACGCGGGACTGTAGGCAAATTCTAGTAAGACTACGATTTCTACTGGGAATAATGTGGGGATAAAACCAGGGACAATGTCTGACCTTGAACGAATCCCGCAATACTGAAATATCTACAGAAACATCCTGTTAGGAAGACACCGAGGTGAGAATTTAATCCTGTCTATCGATACTTGTGTAAAACCAACTAAGACATTGTGACACCAACATTCTCCATAAACAGTGTTTGGTGTAAGTAATGTGCACTTTGTGCTGTTTATCATACTCCATAAATCTATGCTGCCTAACTATTTCGATCACAGTCAATGCAAACAAATCGATGAGTTTAAGAGATGTAATCAATGTATTATATGGTTTAATAGATGGTATATATAGATTATAGATCAGTTAAAGACATGTATAAATAAGGCACCTGGATGAAGGGGACGTGTAAACAAAACATGTGTAAACCTACTAGCCACTACAGCCACCTAGCTGATATATACAGATCTGTGACCATATCACCACGACATGGTGTTATATCTATCTATCTATCTTACTGCGAGCATGGGGAGACATATGTTATGTGCCTTAGTATAGCTTGCACACACTCACACATACAGGCACAGGGGTAGAAATTAACTTTTGAACAAGGGAGTCCAACGGACTCCCTCCCCTCAAAAAGAGGGAGTCCGCAGCAAAATGAGGGAGTCTGCAGTCTGAAGTTCAAAACTAAAGATATTTTAACAATAACACATGTGCTTATTTTGAAGATGCATGAGGTTGCACGTCTGCCAAATTTTCTTTGGACATTTACTGAAACATTCCATGTGCCGTGCTCTGGAATGAACTAGTTAGTATAGCAGAATTTTCAGGGAGTCACACGGACTCCTGCATATATGTCAAATCAGGGAGTCCGACAGTAAATCAGGGAGTATTTGACTCCGGACTCGCGTTAATTTCGCACCCTGCATGCATAAACGTATACTCAAAAAACAACTCACAACATATGCTTATGTAGCAGTCGACTATTTGCACTTGTGTATATCGCTCACCCTGGGTATGGATAATGTCGCATTGACCGCATATTCCAGAGCTGAGTTCAGGTGAACTTTGACCTTGCTCGTTATGTTCAGCGTGGGAAACCGGACAACAAAATGGCCGCTCTGCGATGACGTTGACGAGGCTTGCAAGAAGGCAGTAACTGTCACATTCCAAGGAATGCTGCTATTCCCTACGATAGCAAATGCAAACGTCATTGTTTTAATTATTTATGTTAACAAATGCAAATGTCATTGTTTCAATTACCGATGTTAACTAATACAAATGTCATTTTTTTAATTACCTATATCTGTATATGTTAATAAACACAAATGTCATTGTGTTATTTATCTAATTAAATGCAATCTTACGCAAATTTATGAAGCGCAATCATAACATGTGGGTGAATGTTGAGAAGAATACATACATTATATATGTGATATATGATCTCAGACACGACGCCGACACAGTGCCCTTGCCATTGCAGGTTTACTGGGTTTCGTTATCATATCTTGTCTTCGCGGCAATAAGCAAATTGAAATGTGAATGGACGTTAATCAGGTTTATAAGCTAAGTAGTTGGTACCTTAACCTAGTTGACACTGTTCTACGCAGACTTGTAGAAAAGGCTATAGCAGAAATTTGTATAAAATGTTTAACCTTTGTGAGTGACAACAGTAACATCTCTGATCACTGGTGAGTTGAAGGCTTCTATGCCAATATCTTTCCTAGAAGTAAAACGCACTTGATATTACAAATCGAGTTAACACGTATTATTTACCGCAAGCATTTAACATATTACAGGTAACTGTCCATGCTTATATTCCATGGTCTACACGTTTTTGCAATGACTTGAACCAGGGTATAAGCATGCAATGTCATTATTATACTTGGACTGTTGGCGTAACTATACAATGCTATCACACGGACATCTATCATCGATCTAAATCTCTTAATTGGAACAGCAGCCACTGAGATACCTACATCCTACTATACTATATATATAGCTACTTCTACCTACATCGTGAGATGTATCCTACCATATTCCCTGCGGACTACATCTTACTATACTACTTCTACCTACATCATGAATGTATCCTACCATATTCCCTGCGAACTACATCTTACTATACTACTTCTACCTACATCATGAATGTATCCTACCATATTCCCTGCAGACTACATCTTACTATACTACTTCTACCTACATCATGAATGTATCCTACCATATTCCCTGCAGACTACATCTTACTATACTACTTCTACCTACATCATGAATGTATCCTACCATA
>NW_014577732.1:61073-91780 GCF_000485595.1 Priapulus caudatus
TCTCCGAGCAGCATTCCAACGTCTGAGGTACTGCGGTACTTCCATCCCTCATTGGCAACTGAACTGCACGTCGATGCCAGTCCTGTAGGTCTCTGCGCTATTCTGATGCAGGTAGAGAAAGACGGCACGCGTCACACTGTACAGTATGCCAGCAGAGCGCTCACACCAGTTGAACAGCGTTACAGCCAAACACAGCGCGAAGCTCTGGCTGTAGTATGGGCCTGTGAACACCTTCACATCTACGTGATGGGAAGTCCAGTAACTATATACACCGACCACAAACCACTGGTGCCGCTGTACAATAATCCGCGGTCAAAGCCTCCAGAACGTATCGAACGTTGGACACTCAGACTCTAGCCGTACGAGATCGAGCTGAAGTATCGAAGCGGAAAGGACAATCCAGCAGATTACCTGTCAAGACACACACATACCGTCACTGAGTGCTCTAGGAGAGACGAGAGGGTTATGGAGGAGTACATCATCCACATTGCTGCTACCTCTGCACCCAAAGCAATGACCCTGACTGAACTCCACAACTGCACCGAACGCGATGCGACCCTGCAAGCTGTCATTCACGCCATCCGTTTTGGCAAATGGGAGATCGCGAGACAACGACCCGGTGTTAACACGGCATCATTTGATCGAATTCACAAAGTTCGAGGGGAACTGTCCGTGACCGAATCTGGCAACTTGATTCTACGTGGCACACGAATTGTTGTACCACATGAACTGCAACAACGCGCTGTCGAGCTGGCACACGTTGGTCATCAAGGCATGGTCAAGACGAAGGCACTCATACGTGAGAAAGTGTGGTTCAGCGGTATAGACCATCGAGTAGAGGAAATGGTTCGTAGTTGCATGGCATGCCAGGTAGCGACGCCAACCCAAACCCCTAAAAATGTTGGCACTGCCTGAACGTCCATGGTCAGAGATCAGCACTGATTTTGGACAGGTACCTGGCATGGGTACGCACTTTATGGTAATCTTCGACGACTTCTCACGCTACGTTGTCGTGGAACCAGTGTTCTCTCTCACAGCAAATGCTGTCATCCCTGTCCTTGACAAGATCATTGAAGAATTCGGTGTACCCGATGTGGTCAAGTCGGATAACAGACCCCCCCTTCAACAGCAGCGCATTCTCTGACTACGCACGGCACAAAGGCTTCAAGCATCGTAAGATTACTCCGCTGTGGCCGCTCGCAAACGCCGAGGCAGAACGCTTTATGAAGACGTTAAAGAAGTCTATTAAAGCTGCCATAGTGGAAGGAAAAAGCTGGAACCAGGAGCTGCACAGCTTTCTGCTGAACTATAGAGCAACTCCTCACAGCAGCATTGGCATACCTCCAGCTACGCTGATGTTTGGCAGGTCTATCAAAACAACCCTTCCTCTGATTGCGTTCGAGCAACCGCAGCACGACGTCCGCCAGAAGGACAGCGACTCCAAAGCAAGGATGAAGGTGTACGCGGATCGCAAGGCATACGTCAGAGAATCTCGTATAAAAATTGGTGAACCTGTGCTCATAAAGAGAGAGGGAATGAGGAGTCTGACCCCCCGTTTTATCCGAAACCCCTCATCATTACGAAGAGAAATGGATCGATGGTGACGGCAGAATGTCATGGAAAGACAGTCACCAGAAACTCGTCCCGTTTCAAACGCTCCCCCACACGTCCAGAAGACGTCCCGACGTCGTCTGATGAGGAGGAGGAAGAGCTGGGTCTGCACCAATACCCCGGACCAGACTATCTGCCGCCAGACACTGTGGTCCAGCACGCTCCAGGTTGTCAGGGCTACCCGAGGTGCAAGGTAGACCGCAGCGAGAGCGTCGGCTTCCGGAGAGATTTAAGGACTTCGTCATGGCATAGACATTCCGTTCAAGTTGGGGAGGAATGTGATGTCCAGCCCTATTGTTTACGTTTGGTATCGGTGCTGACTCTATGTGTGCAATGTGACGCATGCGCGAGCAGACATCCGGGATAAGAAAATAAAGGAGCAGCGGGAATGATTAGGGGAGGGCTCCTCACGACACCCCTTCAATGATTCACACCTTGCCCCTGTTGATTGTCGAGCGGGTCTTCGATGAGCTCCACAGTGCGGAAGCCGACGCGGACGATCTTGGGCGGGCGCGAGGCGGCCATGTTGTCCGTTGCGAAGGTGACCTCTACCGTGTACAGCGTCTGATTGCCAAGACCGTTCGGCCACCACGTCTCCACGCCCACCTCCTAGCGACGGGGACGAAAATATATAGCACCGACCAAGAAATGATAACGAAAAAGAAATGATTAAAAAAATGATAAAAATAGAGAATGAATCTATAAAAAAAAAAAGAATAAAAAAAAAGAAGTAACCTATAAATATAAATAAATGTTAAAAATGTGAGCGCATGAATGAACACATAAATCTGAATGTATAAATGAAGCGTAAATGAATCGATGAGCTCTAAACCTGTGTAAATCGCTGTGATTTTATCTCTACTAGAAGATACCGCGTGGGGGATGCGTCTGTGATAACGCGGGACTGTAGGCAAATTCTAGTAAGACTACGATTTCTACTGAGAATACTGTGGGGATAAAACCAGGGACAATGTGTGACCTTAATTGAACGAATCCCGCAATACTGAAATATCTACAGAAACATCCTGTTAGGAAGACACCGGGGTGAGGATTTAATCCTGTCTATCGATACTTGTGTAAAACCAACTAAGACATTGTGAAAAAAACATTTGAATTTGGAATTGCGAACTTTGCTGCATCTTGGTGGTATATACATTATCATCACTGTACATGTATCATGCGTAATGCAACATGTATCACACGGAGTAGCAAACTAGCAAGTAAAAGCCAATGCACCAATTTATCCAAATGCCGGATCCAAAAGGAGGCGCAAGAGCCCCCTCCCCTATGTTTTGTTCTCCCGCCCCCCCATTTGGCACGCAAAGCGTAAGCACCGGCGCTATCACAAAATCGCACCCCTAAAATGAAATCCTGGCTACGCAGTTGCGCGCCCCCCCCCCATCTCAAAATCCTGGATCCGCCACTGTATCATTTTATTCTTGAGCATGGATTGCAGCTTGCAGCATTCTCCATAAATAGTGTTTATACACATGGTGTAAGTAATGTGCACTTTGTGCTGTTTATCATACTCCATAAATCTATGCTGCCTAACTATTTCGATCCACCAGTCAATGCAAACAAATCGATGAGTTTAAGAGATGTAATCAATGTATATATGGTATTAATAGATGGTATATATAGATTATAGATCAGTTAAAGACATGTATAAATAAGGGACCTGGATGAAGGGGACGTGTAAACAAAACATGTGTAAACCTACTAGCCACTACAGCCACCTAGCTGATATATACAGATCTGTGAGCTGCACACTCATATCACCACGACATGGTATTATAGATATCTATCTATCTTACTGCGAGCATAGGGAGACATGTTATGTGCCTTAATTTAGCTAGCACACACTCACACATACGGGCACAGGGGTAGAAATTAACTTTTGAACAAGGGAGTCCAACGGACTCCCTCCCCTCAAAAAGAGGGAGTCCGCAGCAAAATGAGGGTGTCTGAAGTTCAAAACTAAAGATATTTTAACAATAACACATGTGCTTATTTTTTGAAGATGCATGAGGTTGCACGTCTGCCAAATTTTCTTTGGACATTTACTGAAACATTCCATGAGCCGTGCTCTGGAATGAACTAGTTAGTATAGCAGAATTTTCTGGGAGTCACACGGACTCCTGCATATATGTCAAATCAGGAAGTCCGACAGTAAATCAGGAGGTATTTGACTCCGGACTCGCGTTAAATTCGCACCCTGCATGGATAAACGTATACTCAAAAAACAACCTCACAACATAGTTATGTAGCAGTCGACTATTTGCACTTGTGTATATCGCTCACCCTGGGTATGGATAATGTCGCATTGACCGCATATTCCAGAGCTGAGTTCAGTGTGAACTTTGACCTTGCTTGTTATGTCAGCGTGGGAAACGGGACAACAAAATGGCGCTCTGCGATGACGTTGACGAGGCTTGCAAGAAGGCGTAACTGTCACATTCCAAGAATGCTGCTATTCCCTATGATAGCAAATGCAAACGTCATTGTTTAATTATTTATGTTAACAAATGCAAATGTCATTGTTTCAATTACCGATGATAACTAATACAAATGTCATTTTTTTAATTACCTATATGTTAATAAACACAAATGTCATTGTGTTATTTACCTACGCTATTGAACGAAAACGTCATTAATCTAATTAAATGCAATCTTACGCAATTTTATGAAGCGCAATCATAACATGTGGGTGAATGTTGAGAAGAATACATACATTATATATGTGATATATGATCTCAGACACGACGCCGACACAGTGCCCTTGCCATTGCAGGTTTACTGGGTTTCGTTATCATATCTTGTCTTCGCGGCAATAAGCAAATTGAAATGTGAATGGACGTTAATCAGGTTTAAGCTAAGTAGTTGGTACCTTAACCTAGTTGACACTGTTCTACGCAGACTTGTAGAAAAGCTATAGCAGAAATTTGTATAAAATGTTTAACCTTGTGTGAGTGACAAACAGTAACATCTCTGATCACTGGTGAGTGAAGGCTTCTATGCCAATATCTTTCCTAGAAGTTAAACGCCACTTGATATTACAAATCGAGTTAACACGTATTATTTACTGCAAGTATTAACATATTACAGGTAACTGTCCATGCTTATATTCCATGGTCTACACGTTTTCGCAATGACTTGAACCAGGGTATAAGCGTGCAATGCTCATTATACTTGGACTGTTGGCGTAACTATACAATGCTATCACACGGACATCTATCATGATCTAAATCTCTTAATTGGAACAGCAGCCACTGAGATACTACATCCTACTACACTATATATATAGCTACTTCTACCTACATCGTGAGATGTATCCTACCATATTCCCTGCGGACTACATCTTACTATACTACTTCTACCTACATCATGAGATGTATCCTACCATATTCCCTGCGGAATGAACGCCGGTCCCCAGTCCCAACTGAACGAACACTGCTCCTTCCGGATGAAGTTGGGATGGCACTCACCGTGCTGCGGTCCCGCGGGACACAGCGGCGGAACGTTCAGCATGTACTCGTCCGCTTTCCGCTTCGCGTACGTGATCGCCGAACGAAACGAAACCACGATCTTGTTCTCACCGACCTATCGTGACAGAGATTATGATGACGTGCACTACCGAGACTTGTTAGTTATAGCTCGCTAGCAAATATCGTTAGCATGTGCATTACAAAATTACTGCAGTTCAGCAGTACCTTATAGGACAGTATGTACAGGAGTAAATAATAGAGTATTACTTACTCCTTCTATGTATTGTCATGATTGTGTAAACCCAAACAAGATATTTAACCTCACGTAGATTCGTTTTATTTAGGAAACGTAGCTGAGCAGAACAAGATTACAAACCACCATGCCGAACTCCCGTAGCTCCCCCTGGCTCTCAAATATCTAACTAAAAGATAGACAACTCTCCTACAGGGCGCTACCGTCATTAATCATTATGACATGTATGTTAGTTGAACTGCTCTGTTTTGATCAAATGGTAGTTTACTAGTGATTATCTGCCTAATTTTTTTTCATTTTAACGACATGTTTTGAGACAGAGCAGTCTGATAGAGCACTCAAAAATATAGCAACCAAAAAATATCACGTGAAGGATGGTTTCAATGCGCACTGATAATGAACATTATTGATTTAGTTTCCAAGTTTCTTTCTTATCTAATTTCTCACAATGCAACGTGACAAATTAAAAGCCTAAATTGCATAACAATATAAATCCGCTCAAATTTCAACATCCAAGTCCTGTTACTGTAAGACAGTGATTACCATATCTACTTTGATCACTCAATATAAAATTTAATATATTGAGTATGAACTAATCTACTACCAGTTAGCAATGATGTAAAACTGATAAGTCACATGGAGGTAACCTACTGTCATCATGGGCTTTACATTGAAGACATATCTGACAAACATGTTCTCGCTCGTTCCTACGAATTTTCCATTAATCGTGATGTCAGAAACAGTGTCCAGTCCATCGCAGACGAGTTGAACCGTGTCCTTTTGCATAATAGCATCGCTAACTAAAACACGCAGCCATGGTATTTAGCATATGATACGAGCATAGAACTGTAACATGTTATATAACATTCCAATATAGTAATTTGGGGGCTGGGGTTTTACTCTGCGTCAGACATGATACATAGCAAATAGTCACAGATATTCAATTGTGTTCCAATGCATAATTATATGTGCATTCAATATAGTATATTCCACACTGAGTGAATCTGCATGTACACCATCAAAGCCAGGGTGCAGCAATCCATATGCAATGCATTGAGAAGCACCCTGCACAGTGAAGCTCCACCATTATGCATATATATATATATATGCCGACGGTATCGCATTGTGCATGACACTCAACAGCTTTCATGTGCAAATATTGTGTAAAAAATGTGTAATAATGTGTAAAAGTTGGAAGAGGAACATATACGACATTTAATATGGTTGCTTGCACACATACAAAATATTATATTCCTTTTAATAATTATACGCAAAACTACTAAAAGAGCAGCGGCCCGTGCATGGCTAGAGTTGTGACCATCTTTAAGCTTCGAACCTTCAAATGTCCGCGAGTACGTCCAGTTGTCATATGCGATCCAGCGATAAGCTACATCGTTAAATCTGTAATACGGGTTCCCAATGATGCTGGCATTTACTAGAGATGTGGTGACGGTTCCTGGAACATGGCCCTCCACATTGATACCTGTGAACATATCAATATTAAAACCATTACCAATAATCACGGCTGCTTCTATGTAATATGGCAATAACTGTATAAGCTATAGCATGTACTGCATTGTAAATAAGTATGGAACAAACTATACCCCCTCCCCCATCTCTCTCTCTCTCTCTCTCTCTCTCTCTCTCTCTCTCTCTCTCTCTCTCTCTCTCTCTCTCTCATGCTTCCCCTTGCTGTTCTCACAAATTCCTGCTTTCTAATTGCTCGATCTCCTCTTGAAATCTTAATTCCTTCCTCTCATTTTCTCATTACATTCGTAACTTACTTTTGTTACTATTTGAAATCATCCATTGCCCATTAAGAGTCAAGTTGGCTTCAGTGCTACTACACAATATGCAATTAAGGATGACTATGAGTAGAGACGTCTGTAGATGTAACCGTAACAACATGTTTACATGAACGACAGGAAAGAAACAACAACAGCTAGAAAACCATCGATAGTGAATGCGACTTTGCCGCCACCCCTCGAGTGATTCGAGTACATTTTTATTCACAGCACCCTCTATTGGTAGCTTTTTAAACTAAATCCAAGATGTCAGCGTCCGTACTAAGCGAAGTAAACATCATATGTACGATATGGAGATGTATTAGATTCACAAGTGATCATGTTTAATCATTTATCTAAGGGAATGCTATGCATTGCATATTGGTTAAATATTTGACTGTTAGGCCCCCCTACTTATCATGCTCCTTGGTAGTTATCCAATTTTATGAATTCAGAATTTCATTGTAAAAGTATGCTAATTCAGTAATTGCTATGTTACTATGTAGTTACAACTTGCGTATTGTAGGTCTATATGTCAATTGTCATGATGGATAATTGCTTAAATAAATAAATGCGTTAGTATTCTCTTCGGGTTATTCTCCATACCACACTTTTTTTTACACTGCAGGTTTCCTGTGCTGAACTCTGAAGTCTGAAGAACTAAAAAACAACACAAGAACTTGGTGAAATGGCAATGGATCTCGAAACTAACAGTGCTGATGCTAGTCATGTCAGTAACAAAAATATGACTCAGTCTACTGCGTATTGGTAGGTTGCTAAGTAAAAGGGCATTTTACAAATAATTACAATGTTAAATTGACTACGTCACGAATTTTCCACGGTAAAATTTGTAAAAAAAAATTCCCATTTTTTTACATTAAAAGTAAGAACTAACGTTACTAAATATATCCTCAAGCTCTCACCTGATAAAAATGTTTTTACGTTGGTTAAATTTGCAAAAATCTAGACGATTTGGTAATTTCTGTTGTCTAAGCACTATCCCAGTACTGTTCAGATACTGGCGTCTCTCTGTTTTTCACCGGAAATTAGGGCATATAAAGAAGGTATATAAGCATGAAAAGTAAACAGAAACACTAATTGTATTTTCATACGTTTTATCTTGTACAAATAACACACAAATATACTACTTGATGGTGCTAGAAATTTGTGACGTAATTGTGATGTCCAGCCCTATTGTTTACGTTTGGTATTGGTGCTGACTCTATGTGTGCAATGTGACGCATGCGCGAGCGGACATCCGGGATAAGAAAATAAAGGAGCAGCGGGAATGATTAGACAGAAACGAGGTGTTACAATCTTCGGAGTTCAATTATGGTTTGATAGCATCGATCAACAAACAATAAGAACGTTACATTGGCGACGAGGATGGGATCAAACGATCAATAAGGAAGCATGTGAGTGAAAATGGCAGCAATTCAGCTACAACCGCCTCCGTACGAGCCGTTTGATTTCCGATCCGAGGGCAAAAATGTTGATGGACGAAATGGCTGCGAAGATTGGAATGTAATGTTTTCACGGCTGTGGCATAGTTAACGGCGGTGCAAAAGAAGGGATTACTGCTCATGTACGGTGGTTCTAACCTCAACACATCGTAGACTGCTTCGATCAGCAGTTATTGGAGCCTATCCTGGAAATTCCAGGATCGGAGAGTCAAACAGCTGTGCCAGGTCAGGACGTTTACGGGCGAGTAACTGCCGCCATCACTGCTTATTTTAACCCGCGAGCCAAATTGAATTTCAAAGATACCTCTTCAAGAAAACTGTCCAGAATACACCCAACATAGAAGATTTTTACTGTATCCTCAAACAACTGGCAGAAACCTGTCAGCTCGCGGAGCCTAATGCAGAGGTTAATTTACAGATCATCATGGGTTGTCGGCTAGACAAGGTGCGTGACAAAGGACTGAGTGATCCGGACGTAACATTAGACCAGCTATTGCAATACGCCCGCAACCTTGAAGTCACACATGCACACTCCAAGATAATCAAGAGTCAAGGGGTTAATCTTCTAAGCCGGAACAAACCAACGTTTGCATCAAAGTCAAAACAGCATGTCCATAAACAGCCTGCCGGGAATTTCACCACTCGCCATCCAAAACCAGCTCCAAACAGCACCACTAAGAAGTGCCGGAACTGTGGAGGTCAGTGGCCACACCAAGGTGAATTCAAGAAATGTCCGGCATGGGGTCAAGCCTGTAGAAGTTGTGGTAAGCAAAACATTTTGCTGCTGTATGTTTGTCAACGTCAAGAGTCCACCAAATAGAGGAGGTAGAAGACACCGAGTGCACCTACAAGGTAAACATAGAAGGTCAAGCCGCCTCACCATATTTGACATCAACATTGCAACAACCACATCACCATGATGGCTGACTCAGGACGAAGCGTCAACCTGCTCTCTGAAGAATACTACTGCTCCATGCAAAGTCCGCCGCCGCTACAACGTTCTCTCAGCAAGGATATACGCGTATGGAGAGAAGACACCACTGCAAATGCTTGGAGAGTTCACATCGTGCCTGACATACAAGAACAGGTCATGTGATGCAACACTCACCGTAGTACGCAACAGAAGCGCCTCACTTCCCAGTTGGCAGACATCATGTCAACTCAAGCTTATCACACTGGTGAACGCCATTGGGAGATGCAACGCAGAACAACTGGTGAGTGAATATAGCGATCTGTTCACTGGTCTGGGTAAGCTGAAGGACTATAATGTGCACCTACACATTGATGAAACCGTCCAACCTGTAGCACAGACACATCGGCGCATTCCATTTCACGTGCATAAAGACCTTGAAGCTCAACTTCAAGCAGATGAAGACCTCGGAGTACTTCACGACCTACCGGCTTGACACCGTGGGTCTCTCCAGTGGTCTGTGTGCCGAAGAAAAACGGACAGCTTCGGTGTGCATCGACATGCGATGTGCAAACACAGCATTAAAAAGAGGGAACGCCCGTCAACGTCTACAATCAACGAACTTGTGAACGACCTCAACGGTGCGACAGTGTTTTCTAAGCTTGACCTAAATCAAGGTTATAACCAGCTAGAACTCGACGAGGCATCACGGTACATTACAACGTCTGCCACACACGTCGGCCTGAGGCAATTCACCAGGTTGAATTTCGGCATCTGTAGCGCTGCCGACGTTTTTCAAGAAGCCATCAGACAAGCCCTAGCCGTTCTCAATGGTGTCATCAACCTGAGCGATGACATACTCGTTTTCAGAACTGACCAAACGGCACACGATGAGAATCTCCGAGCAGCATTCCAACGTCTGAGGGAAAAAGGGCTCACTCTCTCCAAGAAGAAGTGCGAGTTCAACAAAACATCACTTGAATTCTTCGGTCACATCTTCTCGAAAGCAGGTCTTGCCCGCTGATCCATCGAAAATCCAAGCAATTCTGGAGATGGAACCGCCAAAGTCTGCGTCCGAGATCTGTAGTCTCCTCGGAATGTCAAACTACTGTGGGTCTAGATTCGTCCACGACTACGCAACAATCATGCACGACCTCCGAGAACTGACCAAGAAAGACATCCTTGGCAATGGTTGGCAAAACATCAAGCAGCATTCAACGCGCTGAAGACCGCACTGACACAAGCGCCAGTACTGCGGTACTTCCATCCCTCATTGGCAACTGAACTGCACGTCGATGCCAGTCCTGTAGGTCTCTGCGCTATTCTGATGCAGGTAGAGAAAGACGGCACGCGTGACACTGTACAGTATGCCAGCAGAGCGCTCACACCAGTTGAACAGCGTTACAGCCAAACACAGCGCGAAGCTCTGGCTGTAGTATGGGCCTGTGAACACCTTCACATCTACGTGATGGGAAGTCCAGTAACTATATACACCGACCACAAACCACTGGTGCCGCTGTACAATAATCCGCGGTCAAAGCCTCCAGAACGTATCGAACGTTGGACACTCAGACTCTAGCCGTACGAGATCGAGCTGAAGTATCGAAGCGGAAAGGACAATCCAGCAGATTACCTGTCAAGACACACACATACCGTCACTGAGTGCTCTAGGAGAGACGAGAGGGTTATGGAGAGTACATCATCCACTATGCTGCTACCTCTGCACCCAAAGCAATGACCCTGACTGAACTCCACAACTGCACCGAACGCGATGCGACCTGCAAGCTGTCATTCACGCATCCGTTTTGGCAAATGGGAGATCGCGAGACAACGACCCGGTGTTAACACGGCATCATTTGATTGAATTCACAAAGTTCGAGGGGAACTGTCCGTGACCGAATCTGGCAACTTGATTCTACGTGGCACACGAATTGTTGTACCACATGAACTGCAACAACGCGCTGTCGAGCTGGCACACGTTGGTCATCAAGGCATGGTCAAGACGAAGGCACTCATACGTGAGAAAGTGTGGTTCAGTGGTATAGACCATCGAGTAGAGGAAATGGTTCGTAGTTGCGATGGCATGCCAGGTAGCGACGCCAACCCAAACCCCTAAAATGTTGGCACTCCTGAACGTCCATGGTCAGAGATCAGCACTGATTTTGGACAGGTACCTGGCATGGGTACGCACTTTATGGTAATCTCCGACGACTTCTCACGCTACGTCGTCGTGGAACCAGTGTCCTCTCTCACAGCAAATGCTGTCATCCCTGTCCTTGACAAGATCATTGGAGAATTCGGTGTACCCGATGTGGTAAGTCGGATAACAGACCCCCCTTCAACAGCAGCGCATTCTCTGACTACGCACGGCACAAAGGCTTCAAGCATCGTAAGATTACTCCTTTGTGGCCGCTCGCAAACGCCGAAGCAGAACGCTTTATGAAGACGGTAAAGAAGTCCATTAAAGCTGCCATAGCGGAAGGGAAAAGCTGGAACCAGGAGCTGCACAGCTTTCTGCTTAACTATCGAGCAACCCCTCACAGCAGCATTGGCATACCTCCAGCTACGCTGATGTTCGTGAGGTCCATCAAAACAACCCTTCCTCTGATTGCGTTTGAGCAACCGCAGCACGACGTCCGCCAGAAGGACAGCGACTCCAAAGCAAGGATGAAGGTGTACGCGGATCGCAAGGCATACGTAGAGAATATTCGTATAAAAATTGGTGAACCTGTGCTCATAAAGAGAGAGGGAATGAGAGATCTGACCCCGTTTTATCCGAAACCCCTCATCATTACGAAGAGAAATGGATCGATGGTGACGGCAGAATGTCATGGAAAGACAGTCACCAGAAACTCGTCCCGTTTCAAACGCTCCCCCACACGTCAGAGAGACGTCCCGACGTCGTCTGATGAGGAGGAGGAAGAGCTGGGTCTGCACCAATACCCGCGGACCAGACTATCTGCCGCCAGACACTGTGGTCCAGCACGCTCCAGGTTGTCAGGGCTACTCGAGGTGCAAGGTAGACCGCAGCGAGAGCGTCGGCTTCCGGAGAGATTTAAGGACTTCGTCATGGCATAGACATTCCGTTCAAGTTGGGGAGGAATGTGATGTCCAGCCCTATTGTTTACGTTTGGTATCGGTGCTGACTCTATGTGTGCAATGTGACGCATGCGCGAGCAGCACATCCGGGATAAGAAAATAAAGGAGGCAGCGGAATGATTAGACAGAAACGAGGTGTTACAATCTTCGGAGTTCAATTATGGTTTGATAGCATCGATCAACAAACAATAAGAACATTACACTTTAATATCTGCACTTTAACAAAGCACTTTAATATCTGCAGGAATGTAGTCGTAGGCAGAATTCATGAATACATGTATTTCATGTACAGCATGTATTTCATGTACAGCATGTATTTCATGTACAGCATGTAATTCATGTACAGCATATATTTCATGTACAGCATGTATTTACAGCATGTATTTCGTCTCATGACTCTGACATTAGTATTTATAATAATAATTCAATGACAACATCTATTGTTTATTTAGTGTGGAATGGGAGAATCTGTTCAGTGCACCGGGCTACTATGCTGAACTCCGTAATTGCGCAATCAGAGGCGATCTCAGAAGCTGCCACTTCCGAAGCATCTGTTGGAAGGTAAGATGAGAAAGTTACACGACTTTCTGTGCATTTACAAATGCATGTGAGTACTATAGTCATGCTTATTCTGTGTGAACCCTCTGTATGCAATTAGTGTAGCAGACACTATCTATTTATTAATCTTCAGGCATTCCAGTGTGAATCAATCTAGCTACTGCATGTAGTTACACAGTCATGTTCCCCTTGTGTGGGTCCGATGATCAGAAACCCCTGGTGTTTAATTGTTGTTTAATTTGTCTTTTCTTTCAGCTATATCTCAGTGTTCTGCCCGAGGACACATGCGAATGGCAGGCGGAAACAAGCAAGCTAAGAAGCAAATATACATCTCTCAAGAAAAAGGTAAAATAATTTGCAATTTTAAATCAGAAGTACGGCCAGTGTTCAAATGAATACCAGGGTTTCCCCATGGGTTTAAAACTTGTCGGGTACGGCATGCCTTCAAAGCTGAAGCCAGTTTGGGACATCCCATCAATCTTCCGACATACCTTTTAACTGCCTAATCCACATGCATTAATTTCTAACCGTGTTTACCTTTGACGATCCCAACATAGTCATGCGCTGTGTTTTCAGAGCTTGATGTATACGTCGCCAAACTGATCTAGTTTACCTGTGTATCGGTGCCGTTTATGACATACATAATTGACCTAAGTTAGCAATTTGGGGTGAATTGTCTGATTACCCAACATGTCTTTTGGAACTCCTTGGGGGGGGGGGTGACCCTGCATACATTCAAGAGTGCTGATATATATGCTGTGGAAGCACGACATGTTAAGTAGAGAAATTAGAAAATGTTAAGTATGTTGCATTAAAGCAACCATCACTGTTTATAGCTACACCCCAAAAAATCAGGTGACACACGAGAGACATTACACTATATAATATAAACCCATATGCCAACCTGTCTTGTGAGGCCTTTGCCGTATTGCCTAATATTGATAACTATGCTTAGTGGGTGATTATGACTGCTCACTTCAGTTCATCACAAACCCCAGACAAGAGGAAAGCGCCAATCTCTTGGTCAACCACCCCTTATCGCAGTCCGAGAACAGTCCCTGGAACCAACACTTCATCGACGAAGAACTCAAGGTCACCATTAAGCAGGATGTGCGGAGAACGTAAGGGCAAACATGTTGTGGTGTTCGCAAAAGGATTAAACAGATTCAGATACGTATCAGTATCTTTATATTATAACGTCCAACATGGAAACAGGATGGTCCTTTCTCGATAGGTGGCATCACAAATACATTATCTTCAGCACAAGCTGATCTGATTCATATGCCGATATTGCGATATAGCAAAGACATTACACATATCTGCCTGAGAAAGTAACGATGTAGGAATGTTGGCCTGCATGCGTGCATGCGAGCGAGCGCAAGCTCATGCAAGCACATAATCAATTAATGTGAAGTCATAAAATGCTGTCGTGAGACTGCCATCTATTGAAGGCATGTATTCTCACATCTCTGCAGATTCCCAGAGATCAGATTCTTTCAGACACCCTCCATACAGCAGATGATGGTCGACATATTATTCTGCTATGCAAGAGAGTACCCGAATCTTGACTACAAGCAGGTATGCTGCAAACCCAATGGCTGATCAACATGTATTATTGGTCACTTACATCAATTTGATTTGCCAAGTTCACGAGTGCATTGACTAGTAGTTCTCAATCTGAAAATATTGCACTGGTGACATGTATGGCGTTCAGCATGATTCAATAGTATTGGCAGAAAGTAAATTTTGCACTGGGCATGCTTGTAAAATTCACCCAATATAATATCTAGACCCATGACATGTTGCGTGAATGTGAAAGTATGATGTTGTGAACGTATGATGTGTGAAGAATGACGTTTACGTCTCGTGTAAAATGCTGTAGTGCATGTAAGTGAACTGTGAGCAAGACATGTTACACTAATAGATCGTTTTGCTCTTTCCTTTCCGCAGGGTATGCATGAGGTGTTGGCCCCTCTCATCTTCGTCATTCACTGTGATCAACAAGCATACCTACATGCGCGAGACAACGAAGTGCTTAGGTGAGTTGGTGTTTTTCTCAAGGTTCTTGTCTGATAATGATTTTTGCATGTATTTTTTTTTTACAATTTACAGCTATTATAATAGTCGATCTTTAGCCAATGAGCCATACTTGCAGATACGTATTTATAAGTGGTAGCTATTGCATGACATATATTACTGGCAGAAATCTCAAGGTATTCGTATCCTTTAACTCTGGAATGGTTGAACCGCATAACACGTGCACCTGTATAGTTGCTTCAAGGTTGAATGTACCAAACTATATTTTGTGTATGTTGTATGACGTTTTTATGTATTGATGTATATAGAGTAAGAATGCGTAGGGGCACTAACGTAACTGAGTGTCTAATTTGGCTATTTTTGATTACAGGGATCCCATTCATTTTTTGCTCGATCCAGATTACATAGAACATGATGGTTTGTGAGTACATGATTGGTTTAACACTGGTAGCCTTCTTATTTTCTCTATTTAACATCTTGTGGTTCAATTAAGTCATCATTAGCTTAGTGCATTTTTAAAATTTTTATCAAAAAGAAGTCCAATGTTGCATCACCTATGCCATGTGAACAGGTTTGCTAGTGGTGTACCAGAAATCCGTGTGAGTTTGTTCACCATGTGTATATTCAGTGTAAGCGATTATGCTTACTGCTATGTTCATTTGATATTCTATTATCTATTCTTTAATCTATATAATTCCAAAAATATAATTCTATAATCGCTCGTTGTTACTTGTGTTTCACATCGTCCATCACTCACCATGCGCAGCTCCATGTTCTGTGAAGTGATGGAGACGGTTGACCCCTGGTATCAGACGAAGGACATTTTCCCAGTCAGAGTGAGTGCGCTTCTCAATTGACACATCACAATATGTCAAATAGTGTACATCGGTAATAATAATATAGCATAGTGTAATGCTAATCGGTACATGGCAAATAGATTAATGGATTGCGGCACGTGTCAAGCAAGGTCACTTGGTTGTACCGGCAGTGAGTACTGAGAGCATGCAGTAGCTGGCACCCTTGAATGCTCGGGTGCAATTCCTGTGAGACAAGGTGAGACGTGGGCATTACAGGAAGGGCCTGTTTCTTGGCTTGTGATAAGGCCAAGGAGTGATCACTTCATGACAGTAGGGTGTCATATAAACGCAATGGGGAAGGAATTTAAACTGTAGTATGCTAGTTTTCTACCGTTAAGGCCCTGGACCGATGACTGGTTAACATAATGTATGTGTGACGTGGACCCCACAAGGACAGCATGCTAACTGTAATGGGTACCCATTAAAGACTTGGACCCAATAACTGCATAAACGAGATACGATTGCCACAATGATCCATCGCAACAATGGCGACTGTCTGATGATGCTCTCTTGTTTCTCTCGCCCCTGCGTGCAGACGCAGGAGACGTCGATGCTGACGCTGTTCGCGCGCATTCAGGACACGAACCCATCGAACGTGCTCGTCAACAAGCTCAACCGCGTTCAGGACAAGCTGCTGAAGAAGCATGACTACGACCTCTACCAGCACCTCGAGAAGATGGAGATCCCACCGCAGATATACGGCATGTAGGTCACGCAGAGAGGCTGATATGTCATCTACATCATCGTTGTCGTCGCCATCGTCATCATTGTTGTCGTCGCCATAGTCATCATCGTTGTCATCGCCATCGTCATCATCGTTGTCATCGCCATCGTCATCATTGTTGTCGTCGCCATCGTCATCATCATTATCGTCTTCATCATCACAGTCGTTGTCATCATCGCTGTCGTCGTCGTCGTCGTCGTCGTCATTGTCGTCGTCATCATCATCGTCATCGTCGACATCATTGCCGTCATTATCATTATCTTCGTCATGTCGTCATTACTATAATCAGAAATGTATATATCCGAATTTAGTAAGAGGACAGTGGTGTCCGTGAGCAATTTGCATGCGAACGAGTTTCGTTGCCATCTTCCGCGATGCACCAATCGGCCGCCGCCGCGTTGTCGCGTTGTTTCTTGCAGACGGTGGGTGCGGCTGCTGTTTGGGCGGGAATTCCCGATGCAGGACCTGCTGGTGTTGTGGGACGCCATCTTCGCTGACAGCATGAGCTTCGACCTCGTAGATCACATGTTCGTCGCCATGATGATATTCATACGCGAGAAGCGTAAGTATCATTGTCATCCGTGCATGAGTCGCGGGTGTATGGGCGTGTAACACTTGTCACTGCCACCTGTGAAACTTGGCACTGCTGCCTATGGCATTTGGCACTGATACCTGTTACATTTGCCAGGTATCTGTGACACATGGTACTGTCACCTGTGATACAGGGCACTGTCACCTGTGATACGGGGCACTGTCATCTGTGGCATTTAACACTGTCACACGTGGCGTTTAACACATGTGTCATTGCATGAATGACTTTCAATATTTTGTGTGAATTTGCATTGTCGTTTGCTCGTAATCTGGTCTAAAATACGTAATGCATAGAATATTATTATCATTTTATTGAGAATTAATTATTAAATGCAGTTCAACCATTATACCCAGAGTTTATCTCAAAATCTAAATCGATTCTAGCCGTCTGTCATTAGTGTTATTGTAGCAACTATTTTCGTTGTGAGGTTTTCACTGTCAGTATGTTTGCACGCATTATTTACTGTGCCTTGTAGTGCTACGGAGTGACTACGCTGGCTGTCTAACAGTTCTGATGAAGTATCCACCGGTGAACGATATCTTCTATCTCATAAAGCGAGCATTATATCTACGCAAGCCTACGGTATAGAAGCACTTCATTGTTCGCTCATTCAAGGGGGAAATCCCGGGTGTTGAACAGAGTCGCATACGACATAAATTAGATTTCCTTGATTCTATAGGAGCACCCCGTGTGATTACGATATCGAAGTATCATTATTATTGGGGCCGAAACCAAGTTAATATCTATCTAACTCGTGTGTAATCAGTGGCCATAGCACTCCAACTTGATTTAATACAATTTAATTTAAATTTATTTAAATTTATTCAACATACCCGCTATTAAGAACCGATGAACTATGGTTTTAAAGGTAGTGTATGGGATCATGCCTCTGGCAAGACGCCTAACGGAAATGAAATACAATATATCCAACATGCTCGCTGTCAAAGCCTATAATAGAAGCACCATCTATCCAGCATACTTGTTATTAAGGCGCATAACAAAAATACAATCTGACAAAAAGATGTTCGATCGATCAAACATTCTTCTGGCTCGCATCGGAACATTCAAGTGCCTGCGTTACTGACTGCGCGTCAGCGAGGAGGCAATACGGCGCTAACGTTACCCTCTCGTCTTCGTTTCAGGTCTATCCCAACCCGAAGCACTATCCGGGCCAGCTCCCCGGCATGGCGCAGCCCATGTACGTGACACCATCTGCTGGGGCGCGGACGAAGGCGGCGGCGGCGAGCAACATCACAGGCCGCGCGGCGTCGATTCGGGACAAGATGGCGGCGCGGCCGAGCTCGCTGTCACTGAGGAGCAAGGCGTCGACGACCAAGGATACGAGTAGCAAGGAGACGAGTCGTGAGTGATGCGCGGGGTCGGATCGCCTAGTGTCTTGTCGTGCGGGGTTGGGTCGTGGACAGTGAGGGTGTGTGGTGTCAGCTTGCTTAGGGATTGGATTGCATGTGGTACTGTGACCTCTCCATCGCGTCAGTGACCTCTCCATCGCGTCAGTGACCTCTCCCTCTCGCGTAGGTGACCTCTCCTTCACGTCAGTGACCTCTCCATCGCGTCGGTGACCTCTCCCTCGCGTCGGTGACCTCTTCCTTGTGGCGGTGACCTCTCCCTCTGTGGTGGTGACCATCGTTCCTCATGGTGGTCGACCTCTCCCTTATGGTGGTGACCTCTGCCCTCATGGTGGTGACCTCTGCTCGCGTCGGTGGACCGTTCCCTCGTGGCGGTGACGCTCTTCCTCGTGGCGGTGACGCTCTCACGCTCGGGCCGGTGACCTCTCCCTCGCGCGTGACCTTCTCCCTCGTGGCGGTGACCTTCTCCCTCGTGGCGGTGACCTCTCTCTGCGGTACCTCGTCGCGCGTGACCTCTCCCTCGGCGCGGTGACGCCTCCAACCTCGTCTCGTTTGGCGGTGACCTCTCTCCCTCGTGGGCGTGACCTCTCCGCTCGTGGCGGTGACCTCTCTGGCGGTACTCTCTTGGCAAGGTGAGCTCCTCCTCCTCGTGGCGGTGACCTCTCCTGTGGCGGTGCACTCTTCCTCGTGGGTCGCGTTTGTGGTACCTCTTCCCGTCGGTGACTCCTGGGCTGGACTCTCCTCTGTACTGTCCTAGGCGGTGACTCTCCTTGTGGCGGTGACCTCTTCCTTTGGTGGTGACCATTCTTCCTCGCGCCGGTGACCCTCGGCGGTACGTCCCCTCATGGTCGCGGTGAACTCTCCCTCTGGTGTGACCTCTGGGCGTGACCTCTCCCTTTATGGTGTGACCTCTTCCCTCATGGTGTGAACCTCTCCTTATGGTGGTGACTCTCCCTCATGGTGGTAGACCTCCTCCTCGGTACGTGATGCCTCTCCTTTGTGGCGGTGCACATCTTCGTTGTGGCGGTGGACCCTCCCTGTCGTGGCGGTGACTCTCCTTTGTGGCGGTGACCTCGTCCTCGTGGCCGGTGACCTCTCCTTGTGGGGTTGACACTCTTCCTTGTGTGGGTGACTCTCCTGACCTTCCCCTCATGGTGGTGACCTCTCCCTTATGGTGGTGACCTCTCCCATGGTGGTGACCTCTCCCCAAATGTTCGGTGACCTCTCCTTTGGGCGGTGGACCTTCTCGTGGCTACTCTTGTGGCGGTGACCTCTGCCTTGTGGCGGTGACCTCTCCTTGTGGCGGTGACCTCTTCCACTTGTGGCGGTGACGCTTCTCTTGGTGGCGGTGACCTCTCCTTGTTGGCGGTGACCATCCTCCCTCGTGGCGGTGACCTCTCTCGTGGCGGTGACATCCATAAGCTATCCCTCGTGGCGGTGACCTCTCGCCTTGATGGTGGTGACGCCTGCCCTTGTGGCGGTGACCCCTTCCCTCGGGCGGTGACCTCTTCTCGTGGCGGGACCTCTTCCTCGTGGCGGTGACCTCTCCCTCGTGGCGGTGAGCTCTTGCACTTGTGGGTTGGTCGACCTCCTTGCTCCTTGCTGTGCGGTGACCCTTCCTAGACCGGTGAGTCTCCCTAGGGTGACACCTCCCTCGCGCCGGTGACCTCATCCCGCATGGTGGTGAACTCTCCTCTCGCGTCGTGACCTCCCTCGCGCGGTGACCTCTCCTCTCGCGTCGGTGACCTCTCGCTCTGCGTGCGTAGGGCCAGTGTTACGCCACCCGCTGGAGAACAGCAGTGAGGAGGTGGTGGTGGTGATGGCGGGAGCGGAGGCTGCAGCTGCAACGTCCCTGCCTAACACGCCCTCCAATCCTAACCCATTCCTCAGCCCGGCGAACGCGGCGGCAGGCAAGCAGGCGAGAGCTGCGGTGCAGGTGACAACAGCAACGAAGGACACAAAGGTAAGCAGGGAAGGTAGTAAGAGCTGTAGAGGTACATACAATGGCTAGCAGAGACTTGGTATTGTGTGGAAAGCACTCTCATGCGGTAGTAGCCAAAGCGAGCCATCGATGTAAGATATTTGCTATCACGGGTTGATGTGGCATGCTAACAAGCTCGGATTTCAATAAGATTTAATCCGTTGTCGTGTGGCATTATTAGGTAAGGGAGATGGTAGACTTAACCAAGAAGGGAAAGAGTGGGGCAAACAGATCTGAAGCAGAGGTGGGAGGAAGGAGGCCAGAGATCAGCAGAAGCAAGCGGGACTCATTCTTCAAAAATCTCTTACCCCAAAAGTCGATATCTAGAGAGGTATACATTGCACTACGTACGCACACAGTCATCTATTGTGATGGTACAGACATGTGTATGGTGGCCTAGACTGCATAAGGAAAATTTAAAAAAATTAAAAATTAAAATTAAATAAAATGAAAATGAAATGAAAATGAAAAAAAAATAATAATAAAAATGAAATGAAAATGAAATAAAAATGAAATGCAAATAAAAAAATGAAAAAATGAAATGAAATGAAAATGAAACAAAATTGAAATGTTTTCACAGTGGCCTATCGCTGCCATAGACTGGTACTCACTCCCACCTCGATACCCATCGAGTAACTAAGCCGAGAGGTGGGACCGGGTACCAGTCTATGGCAGCGATAGGCCACTGTGAAAAACATTTCAATTTTGTTTCATTTTCATTTCATTTTCACAGTGGCCTATCGCTGCCATAGCCCACAATGCACTCTGTTACCATCAGACCACAATGCAGGAGGCTGGTGGAGAAGGAGGAAGGGGAGAAGGGAGAAGGTGGTAGAGAAGGAGGAGGGGAGAAGGGAGAAGGTGGTGGAGAAGGAGGAGGGGGAGAAGGGAGAAGGTGGTGGAGAAGGAGGAGGGGAGAAGCTGGTGGAGAAGGAGGAGGGGAGAAGGAGAAGGTGGTGGAGGAGGGGGAGAAGCTGGTGGAGAAGGAGGAGGGGAGAAGCTGGTGGAGAAGGAGGAAGGGGAGAAGGAGGGGAGAAGGGAGCTGGTGGAGGAGGAGGGGAGAAGGGAGAAACTGTGGAGAAGGAGGAGGTAGAAGCTGGTGGAGAAGGAGGAGGGGAGAAAGGAGAAGTGGTGCAGAAGAGGAGGGGAGAAGCTGGTGGAGAAAGAGGGGGAGAAGGGAGAAGGTGGTGGAGGAGGGGGAGAAGCTGGTGGAAAGGAGGAGGGAGAAGCTGGTGGAGAAGGAGGAAGGGAAGAAGGAGGGGGAGAAGGAGGTGTGAGGAGGAGGGGGAGAAGGGAGCTGGTGGAGGAGGAGGGGGAGAAGGGAGCTGGTGGAGGAGGGGGAGAAAGGGAGAAGGGGAAAAGGAAGGGGAGAAGGGGAAAAGGAAGGGGAGAAGGGAGCTGGTGGAGGAGAAGGGGAGAAGGGAGAAGGTTGTAGAGGAGGGGGAGAAGCTGGTGGAGAAGGAGGAAGGGGAGAAGGGAGAAGGTGGTGGAGAAGGAGAAGGGGAGAAGCTGGTGGAGGAAGAGGGGGAGAAGCTGGTGGAGAAGGAGGAAAGGGAGAAGGATGGGGAGAAACTGCTGGAGAAGGAGGAGGGGGAGAAGGGAGAAGCTGGTGGAGAAGGAGGAGAAGCTGGTGGAGAAGGAAGAGGGGGAGAAGCTGGTGGAGAAGGAGGAACCTTCGACCAGCTTTTCCCCCTTCTCCTTCTCCACCAGCTTCTCCCTTCTCTCCCCTCCTTCTCCACCAGCTCCCTTCTCCCCCTTCTTCTCTCCTTCCTCCTTCTCCACCAGCTTCTGCCCCTCCTCCTTTTCCACCAGCTTCTCCCCCTCCTCCACCACTCTCTCTTCTCCCTGCCTCCTTCTCCACCAGCTTCTGCATCACCTTCTTCTTTCTCCCCCTCCTCCTTCTCCACCAGCTTCTCCCCTCCTCCTTCTCCACCAGCTTCTCCCTTCTCCCGCTCCTCCTCCACCAGCTCCTTTTCCCCTCTTCTCCCCTTCCGTCCTTCTCCACCAGCTTCTCCCCCTCCTCCTTCTCCACCAGCTTCTCCCCCTCCTCCACCACCTTCTCCCTTCTCCCCCTCCTCCACCACCTTCTCCCTTCTCCCCCTCCTCCTTCTCCACCAGCTTCTCCCCTCCTCCTTCTCCACCACCTTCTCCCTTCTCCCCCTCCTCCTTCTCCCCCTCCTCTTTCTCCACCACCTTCTCCCTTCTCCCCTCCTCCTTCTCTACCACCTTCTCCCTTCTCCCCTTCCTCCTTCTCCACCAGCCTCCTGCATTGTGGTCTGATGGTAACAGAGTGCATTGTGGGCTATGGCAGCGATAGGCCACTGTGAAAATGAAATGAAAATGAAACAAAATTGAAATGTTTTTCACAGTGGCCTATCGTGGCATAGACTGGTACGGTCCCACCTCTCGTTAGTTACTCGATGGGTATCGAGGTGGGAGTGAGTACCAGTCTATGGCAGCGATAGGCCACTGTGAAAAACATTTCAAT
This sequence comes from Priapulus caudatus, assembly GCF_000485595.1. Lineage (NCBI taxonomy): Eukaryota > Metazoa > Priapulida > Priapulimorpha > Priapulimorphida > Priapulidae > Priapulus > Priapulus caudatus. Next base: position 84,283 of record NW_014577732.1, read on the forward strand.
TTTGTTTCATTTTCATTTCATTTTCATTTTTTATATTTTTTTATTTGCATTTCATTTTTATTTCATTTTCATTTCATTTTCTTTTTTTTTTTCATTTTCATTTCATTTTCATTTTATTTAATTTTTTAATTTTCCTTATGGCAGTCCTAGGCCACCATACATGTGTACCACAGAGCCTAAAATATACTGTGAACTAGTGGCCCTTTGTCGTGAATATCGTCTTCGTATCTTGACTTTTTGGTGGTTGTAAGGGTGGTTAGATTTGTTGTGATAGCTGGATAACATCTGGTTTACAACATTTACAGGAAATGGAGGAGATCGGTAGAGATCTGGAATACCTACAGTCACGTCTCACTAGCTTTCAAACCATGTGCTCCTACTGTGCTACCATGATGGACACCAATATCGGTACATAGCCATCAGAACTATTCTTTGGTAGATTTTCTTTAGTATGAATTAGATGAATTCATCTTATAAAGTCAAAATAGAATGGCAGGAGTGAGTGGTAGTTTTTAAGCATATATTGAAGCATATGAATTGAATATTATTTTATTATTATTTTAAATATATATTGAAACATCTATTTTAAACATAAATTATTGAAGTAGTAATGCACATATATTATAGAGATGCTATAAATACACTGTGCGGTCGTGATTGATGTACACGGATGGATGGTTTTGTAATCCCCGTTCTTGTCGTTCGTTTCAGAACTACTTCAGCAGACGATGCTTCAGCGAGAGTTGCCGCTGGAAGACGACATGTACATAGGCCTGGCTGGACTGAAGCAGGTATGTGCACGCACACTTGTTTCATCGTACTTCGACGTCGTTCAGTCTATATCCCATCACTATTTGTCAGTGCCTCTTGGTTGCTATTGGAGTCCACACTTGGTAGCACACAATGAAACTAAATGAGACATTGACATAGCTGTCACAGCTAGCGTTCTTTTTATTCAAATGGCGTTGGAAATAGTGACGGATATCCGGTAAAGATCTCAAGGTGGAAATGCACTAGAGTGGACAGCTTGATTCCGTGTAGACAAACGAGGTCGACATTAATATTTCCAGATTTATGTAGATTTATTTTGAAATCATTGCTCAAAAATGCACAATCTGAAAAAAATATATAGCAAAATATAGTCTCACCTCATAGCAGATATATTACTGATTACACCAACTTTAAAAAAACCATAAATTTATGCTGTTATAGCATAGAAAATTGGAATTGAACACGACGTAACACCATGACATTTTTGATTATAGCGACAATTAGACAAATACCCTAAATAAAAACATTACATCTTGCCTTGTCATGCTCTGTAGGTGAGGGACATGCTAAAGGGAACGCTAGGCTTCACTAGCAGCGTGGTCGCTACGGAAGCAGCGCCACCTATCAACGACCGTAACGAGGGACAGCCGTCCGACGGCAGACGACAGGACGAGGTCGCCGGCGATGCGACGTTAACGAGCATCTCGCACGGAGGCAGCGACGTCACTAACGATGGGGAAGGCATCGTTGCCGCGGACGATGGGGAGGGCGTCGTTGCCACGGACGACGGAGAGGGCGTCGTTGACGCAGACGACGGGGAGGGCATGGTTGCCGCGGACGACGGGGAGGGCGTCGTTGACGCGGACGACGAGGAGGGCATCGTTGCTGTGGACGACGGGGAGGATGCCGTCGTGGCGGCGGCTGTGACTCGCACACTCGGCAGCAAGAAAACAGAAGCGGATATTGAGCGGGATGTTCGGATGCCGGGTAGCGAGGATGAGAAAGGTCGGCCATCGCGCGATGACGGCGACAGCACGGGGAGCGGGTCGTCCGACAATATACCCTTCGACGCCATGCAGCCGATGCAAACGTCTGCTAGTTTGCCAAAGTCGGCCTGCCGGAAGCTCTGATCATCGAAAAACTAAGGAGTAACGTCATTGTTACAGACGATCCCCTCAGTATAGACTGACTGACACATCTAATGCATTAGGCTGAGTTCGAAGATGAGTGAGTGGTGCAGATGTTAATAAATGCATTCAGGTAAATGATCATGTAGGTACGAGCTATAGGTGGGCAAGCGAAGAGGCATTTGATCTGTCAGTGAATCTTTTTTTTAATTTTTAAACTGACAAAAATGGACAGCTAGGTATGTTAGAGCTTGCAGACATTTTCTATGCACTCATTTCTAGCGTTAGATAGAAAATAGTAATACATTTCATAGTAGTAGCCATACATGTGTATGGCAGTGCGATTGAACTCTAGTGCAATTGCTACTGTTATCTAGTTTGTGAAGTATAGTTGTCAATTATTGTTTCTATTGGAATTAATTACGAGAACAATCGCTTTGGGACTAACAATCCACTAGAGCCTGTTATGCACATATAGAAATCTATTCACGCATTAGTGCAGTAAACTAATAAGAAAGATCTCGTGTAAACACAAAAATATTTACAAATGTGTATTGAACGTGGTAATAGAACGTGTGTAACGTGTGTAAAAGAACGTGGCTTATAGGGCTGATATATGGGTAAAACAGATAATTGTATGTGATTGCAAGTTAAAGCAGTGTCCAGATTACATCTGTATATCTAGTATGGAAGCAGTAATTTTCATGAGTTCCAGTGATTTAGAAAATCAAATACTTGGCGTTTTTTGTATATTTGGCATGTAGCGTGTAAATGTTGAGCATAGCATTTAGTTTTCTGCACAGAGCTGGTGTATATAGAGACACTAAGCCAGACAAGCGAGTGGGTGTAATATATTGGTGGTTCATATCGAACTGTGACAGTGAGTATTAACACAAACATATGTACTACCTATGGTATCCAGAGTAGACAAAAGAGTATTATGTTTCTCTTTTATGTGCTCCTGCTAGTATGCATAATGTTCATGTTGTACTTAATTATTACGTGTGTGATTGTATAATAATTGTATAGCATGTCAAAGGAGTGGCACCAATTACGTTATTGATTGATGGCAAATATAGCAAATAATAATGAAATATTTGTTATTTACAACCTTGCTCTTATAGATTTAATCACATATTTTGTACATATGTAATTTGGTTATTTTCATTATTTGCAAAATGTACACAGTGAACTAATATTAAATGTTATTTAAAAAAATTTAAATACAAAACTAAAAAGCAGCCGATTTAAATAACCATCATATACTTAGAACATACGAAAACAATTGGCAACGTTAACCTTCCACAATGTGTGCATTCTTCAGTACTTATACTAACTGGTGCACTATTAATATATGTTCCCACATATAACACACCCGAGTAAAATAACCTTAACAAATATCTAGCACCACGCAAAAGGCTCTGACATAAATTGTGCTATATATAGTCATTGGACAAAGGAACTGCAAATAATAAACAATTGTACATCTTAATCGTGCTTTTGCTAAAATTGCTTAACCTTTTGAAAGTTTATGCCTCCTGAAGTTCATCAATGAGCTCTTTGAAATCTGTTACGAACCACTTTGATTCCTTCTTTACCTTGTCCCTAACCTGATTTCCTCCAAACCCGATGAAAGCATCCTGAAAGGATATAAATTCCAATGTATATGCAGCAGCTATGGATATGGATTAACAAAGCTGCACAATTTTCTTGGGCCCTTGATTTATGGATGAGCTATCTATGACTGTTAAGTATGTTACATTCATATTTTTAGCTCATCTGACATAGTCAGATGCAGCTTGTAGAATCGCATGATCGTCCGTGCGTCCGTGCGTCCGTAATTCAAGAAATGTCCGGCATGGGGTCAAGCCTGTAGAAGTTGTGGTAAGCAAAACCATTTTGCTGCTGTATGTTTGTCAACGTCAAGAGTGCACCAAATAGAGGAGGTAGAAGACACCGAGTGCACCTACAAGGTAAACATAGAAGGTCAAGCCGCCTCACCATATTTTGACATCAACATTGGCAACAACCACATCACCATGATGGCTGACTCAGGAGCAAGCGTCAACCTGCTCTCTGAAGAACACTACTGCTCCATGCAAAGTCCGCCGCCGCTACAACGTTCTTCAGCAAGGATATACGCGTATGGAGAGAAGACACCACTGCAAACGCTTGGAGAGTTCACATCGTGCCTGACATACAAGAACAGGTCATGTGATGCAACACTCACCGTAGTACGCAACAGAAGCGCCTCACTTCCCAGTTGGCAGACATCATGTCAACTCAAGCTTATCACACTGGTGAACGCCATTGGGAGATGCAACGCAGAACAACTGGTGAGTGAATATAGCGATCTGTTCACTGGTCTGGGTAAGCTGAAGGACTATAATGTGCACCTACACATTGATGAAACCGTCCAACCTGTAGCACAGACACATCGACGCGTTCCATTTCACGTGCGCAAAGACCTTGAAGCTCAACTTCAAGCAGATGAAGACCTCGGAGTACTTCAACGACCTACCGGCTTGACACCGTGGGTCTCTCCAGTGGTCTGTGTGCCGAAGAAAAACGGACAGCTTCGGGTGTGCATCGACATGCGATGTGCAAACACAGCATTAAAAAGAGGGAACGCCACTCAACGTCTACAATCAACGAACTTGTGAACGACCTCAACGGTGCGACAGTGTTTTCTAAGCTTGACCTAAATCAAGGTTATAACCAGCTAGAACTCGACGAGGCATCACGGTACATTACAACGTTTGCCACACACGTCGGCCTGAGGCAATTCACCAGGTTGAATTTCGGCATCTGTAGCGCTGCCGACGTTTTTCAAGAAGCCATCAGACAAGCCCTAGCCGTTCTCAATGGTGTCATCAACCTGAGCGATGACATACTCGTTTTCACTGCGATAGTGGGCGTGTCCTAACAATGATGTGTACGCAACTGCGTGTCTGCATATCTGCGCCTAACAAATGTGGTACTACGCACGACTGAAATTTTACGTTTATAATCGTAGCAACAGACCTCAGATGAGCCCAGACGCTCTGCGGCTCTTGTTTAATTATTACATACTATTATATATACTTTTTACTCACAGCATGATTTGGAAAAGTCTCTAGATCGGTGGCGCCATCTCCAACCATGACGATTGTGTTGTAACCGTGGGTACTTCGTAGTTGGTCTACGACTCTTGACTTGCCACCAGATTCAGATGTTGGCTCATGCACATCGAATCCAGTATAGTTACCTAATGTAACAATTAATAACATTAGGTGTATAATATAGATATAGAGTCTATATTATAGACTCCTGATAACATGCTATAACAAATAGCAATGAGAACACTAATGAACAACTAAGTTCTCTAATCCTATGTAGCTTTTCTGGGTTGTTGTTTTTTTTAAAGATAGAAAAATCAGAGAGAAAATTGCACCTTGGTCATCAAACAGCAGCCTGTTCGCGTAGACATTTTCAGCGGGAACGTCTAGTAGTTTTGCGAGTGGAAGCAAGAAAGCTCTAAAGCCTCCTGATACGAGGTAGACTGCAGCTCCTCTCTTGTGCAATAGCTTCATTAATTCCCTGTCAATACACAGTGTTACACACATACATATAGAGGTACACATAATAATAATTATTAGCATCAACACACCTACAAATGCATGTCATACACATGTGCAGGTTTAGAATGACATAATATCAGGAGTAAATAATAGAGATCTCTATATTATTCACTCCTGATATTATTGTACCAGATTCTGTATGTGTCTGTAGTACCAGATATCCAATGTCCAGTGACACAACATTACTTCCCTAACCCTATTGATTTCCCCACAAAATGCAAGTATGTGCCAAATGCTCTGCATACGTCTTATTTTCTGGAAGTAATGAACACTATGCAGAGACTTAATGCGTGTGACCTAACCACATACAGCAAATCCAAGTCTAATATTCGACGAAAACCTATAGGTTACCTAATCCTAGGTGTAAAACTGACAGATTGCTTTTCTATAAATGACTGGTACTGAGCATGCTTTGGATTCATTAGGTCCAGTCTCTGCTTCAACGCACTCCTAAAGGTCACATCTCCTTTCATGGCATCCGCAGTTCTAAAATGTAAAATTAGTGTCAATAAGAAATTTTATACTCTACTTAGACTGACTTGACAAAGGTTTTCCACAATCAGCTCTGGTATGTATGCTAGGTGAGACCAGCGAGTCATATATTAGGTGGTCAGTCTTATTTTTATCTAGCCCTACTAACATAGCCCTTCTCTCTGCAAGGGAACCATGGTAGAGTGGATATAGGGCTATATATATATGTACATTGTCAGTTTTCATGATGGTATGCCAGAAAACCAATATTTAATCAATGCTATGTATAGAGGCTTGCTGATGTGTGTATAACCTGTGTCAATAGCAAATGATAAATAATGCAAAAAGATTCTTACACGCGACTTCATACACCTTGCGTGTGTATGTGCGTGTACCTAATTACCCCTGAACGGGCAACCCTAGCAGTAGCGCCCTCATGCAGGGTACGCAGGCTGGTTATAGTGAGTATATAGTGTACTGTTTTGGAAGCTCTACCGGTGGAGACTCACTCGATCGATCGCTCCCGCTACCTGTAGCAGGAGCGAGTGGGTCTCAATGGGTAGAACCATGGTTTGTGTAGATCCAATAATGATTATATTAATTATTATCGATCATTGATTATGATAAAGATGCAATAATTAAATTAATAATTAATAAATTAATAATTAAAGGGATCGTTTACTCTAGGTTCTAGGGTTATTTTCAGTTAATTTAGGTTAAAATTACGCTACATAAAAAGTTTCATGGTTCTAATCACCATTAGAAATATTATTAAAAAATGTTTTAAAATTAACGACTACAGTTTGATTACAACGATGGTGGCGCCACTCAAAGCGCACGATCTGATAAGTTGCGCAAAACCACTTTTCAGCCAAGGGCTACAGACCGAGGGTGTTTCTTATTTATTAATTTAAAAGTAAAAGGATTGTAATATCTTATAAACAACATATAGTTTCAGTTATATTATGGATAAATTTGTCCTAAAATGAGCATCGTTCGGTTAAATAGCATTTAGGTATAAATATAATTGCACCTTTGTGATTAGCCCTCGGTCTGTAACGTGCAAAATGAATTGGCAAATGCGCAACTTTTTCTGGGTGGCAGCATGGTCGCGGGTGTCATGGCGCCGTTCAAATTTCGTAGCGTTGATGTGTAATTAATTATAACAATTAAATTAAGCTCAGGAAAGTTAGCTCCCAGTTACCAGTTCCCAGTTCCTTATTCGAATAAGAAACTAGTAACTAGGCAAAGCAGTTACCAGTTCCCAGTTCCCTGTTCCTTATTCGAAAAAGGAACTAGTAACTAGGCAAAGCAGTTACCAGTTCCCAGTTCCCTGTTCCTTATTCGAAAAAGGAACTAGTAACTAGGCAAAGCAGTTACCAGTTCCCAGTTCCCTGTTCCTTATTCGAAAAAGGAACTAGTAACTAGGCAAAGCAGTTACCAGTTCCCAGTTCCCTGTTCCTTATTCGAAAAAGGAACTAGTAACTAGGCAAAGCAGTTACCAGTTCC
>NW_014577732.1:94208-96800 GCF_000485595.1 Priapulus caudatus
TAAGGAACAGGGAACTGGGAACTGGTAACTGCTTTGCCTAGTTACTAGTTCCTTTTTCGAATAAGGAACAGGGAACTGGGAACTGGTAACTGCTTTGCCTAGTTACTAGTTCCTTTTTCGAATAAGGAACAGGGAACTGGGAACTGGTAACTGCTTTGCCTAGTTACTAGTTCCTTTTTCGAATAAGGAACAGGGAACTGGGAACTGGTAACTGCTTTGCCTAGTTACTAGTTCCTTTTTCGAATAAGGAACAGGGAACTGGGAACTGGTAACTGCTTTGCCTAGTTAATATAGTTCCTTATTCGAATAAGGAACTGGGAACTGGGAACTGGTAACTGCGTTGCCTAGTTACTAGTTCCTTATTCGCAGTGGCTACGGGTACGGTAGCCGTCGGTCGTTGAAGACCTTTTTTGGCGTTAGGGTTAGGGTTAGGTTTAGGGTTATGGTTAGGGTTAGGGTTCTAGCTCATCTAAACTCTCAAATCGTGAATTTATTTCCCACTTTGAGGCGTTATTTCGAAATCTGGCGCCACCGCCGCCATCTTTGTCTCGTTAAGTATGAAAGCGAATGGACTCCCGTACCCGTAGCCTCGAGACATTAAGATACGGCTACCGTACCCGTAGCCACTGCCTTCCTTATTCGAATAAGGAACTGGGAACTGGGAACTAGGAGCTAACTTCACTGACCCATTAAATTAGGTATCTGGTAACGAATACGTGTGGGTATAGACGATTTGTTATACAGTAAGTACAGTTGTATGCAGTAAAATCCTAGAGTCTACTATCCCTTTAAATTAATAATTGCATCGAAAGGTTGGGTTGCAAGTGACAGCTAGTGTCAGGGCTAGGTTGCATAGTTTGTTTTACGAAGATACATAAAGAATATCATAGTGCCATATGGCATGATAGAATGCGGTCTGCTTGGCAGTGTACTTACAGCTGTGCAATTTCTTTACCGCATCCTAAATATGTAGCAAATGCATCTATAACCTCATCAATACAAACGGTCGAATCGACATCAAAACAGATAGCATCGCAACAACACAACAGACGTTTTGTGTCCTTCTCGGTGGCCATCTCCGATGATCTCGCTTTAGCAAACAGAACTAGAAAGTAAACCTCTACTATATTGCCAATGGCATTATTGGTAGAAAAGTCCACTTTACGGCACGTTTACGTTGACTTGTTGGCAGCTTGTTGGTGTCAGGTAAATATCGGCAGCGGACTTAATTTTGATACGCCCATAGATGGCGCTGCGTAAACACAAACAATAGACTGGTACTCGCTCCCACCTCGATTACTCGATAGGTGACTAATCGAGTAACTAAGCCGAGAGGTAAGAGCGAGTACCCGTCTACACAAACAACAACACGACATAAACTCTCACACCAACGAAACACCGGTTTCAGTGTCTCTGTGACTGTGGTAAGTTTTCAATAACATGGAATTTAAATTTAGCCTACAGTGTACTGCAGAATGATTTAAAGAAATTCTATAGTAATCTAAATAATCATTTCTTTATTTCTAAATTCTATTTACACAGAAGTCTGAGAAGAGTAAGAAGAGCAAAAACGAAGAACACAACCCCGGCCCTGGTGTAATAGGGGTTTGGAACCTCAGGCACAGGCAGCTACAACCGACCCAAGCGACGATATCAGCTAGTAGTAAAGATGGGGTCGATTGTTGGCAAAGCAATGGACGATAACATGAAGAAGCAACAAGAATTTATGCTTGCCACTCAGCGTCTTGCGGTGACTAAAGAATTTGTGAAAACTATGTGGTTGTGCTTTTATGTCAAAGTCACAAGAGTGTTCTGAAAAATTATCTGTCTATACTCTATACAATATTTGCTATTTCCAATAGTTATAATCAGTAGTAAATAGTAGCAAAACATAAAGGTCACATATGATATGGTAGTTTGCACACAGCACTGCCGACAGCAGGGTGGGCAGGAAGATATATCCTTGATCCTTGATCGAAGCTCTTCTGAGCCGTATTGTTCTTTTTGTATGGTATGTACCTATATCATATATGATATAAATATCGATTAATTTTTTGTTTTTGTAGATGGAGCGCCAAATCCAGATGCAGAATCAAATGAGGGAGCGAATGATGGCAATGCAGATTGCCAAATCACGAGAGTTCTTCTGGTGGTGGGCAGCCTTTTATAGTTTGGCCGCCCCTGCAATGATGATCGGGTGGGTATTACTATTACGGATATTCATGACTGGTGGGTATATCAACCATCCGGGTGTGTCTTGGATCCGAATCTGGATTGTTTTTAGCACTCGCACTAACTAGCAGTATACTGTATAGTTATGAAGATGAAGTCTCATCTATTATTAGCTCATCTGACATAGTCAGATGCAGCTTGTAGAATCGCATGATTGTCCGTCCGTCCGTCCGTCTGTCAACAGTTGGGCACAAATCTTAATCGCTCGACGTACGGTCACGATATTCGGCACATTGGGGGGGATCGTCAAAACGAGTTGGGATGTCGAAGCTGGGGGTCAAAGGTCAAAGGTCAAGAGGTGTAAAAGAAGGGGCATTCACTCCTTAACTTAAAGCCGCACAATGCGCATCCAAACGCTAA
>NW_014577732.1:96810-102148 GCF_000485595.1 Priapulus caudatus
CCCTATCCTCTTGGGTTTGGGTTACATTATTGTATCTAGGAACTGGTAACTGCTTTGCCTAGTTACTAGTTCCTTATTCGCAGAGGGAACTGGGAACTGGTAACTGCTTTGCCTAGTTACTAGTTTCTTATTCGAATAAGGAACTGGGAACTGGGAACTAGGAGCTAACTTCACTGACCCATTAAATTAGGTATCTGGTAACAAATCCGTGTGGGTATAGACGATTTGTTATACAGTAAGTACAGTTGTATGCAGTAAAATCCTAGAGTCTACTATCCCTTTAAATTAATAATTGCATCGAAAGGTTGGGTTGCAAGTGACAGTGTCAGGGGTAGGTTGCATAGTTTGTTTTACGAAGATACAGAAAGAATATCATAGTGCCATATGGCATGATAGAATGCGGTCTGCTTGGCAGTGTACTTACAGCTGTGCAATTTCTTTACCGCATCCTAAATATGTAGCAAATGCATCTATAACCTCATCAATACAAACGGTCGAATCGACATCAAAACAGATAGCATCGCAACAACACAACAGACGTTTTGTGTCCATCTCGGTGGCCATCTCCGATGATCTCGCTTTAGCAAACAGAACTAGAAATTAAACCTCTACTATATTGCCAATGGCATTATTGGTCCATTTATACACTTTACGACACGTTTACGTTGACTTGTTGGCAGCTTGTTGGTGTCAGGTAAATATCGGCAGCGGACTTAATTTTGATACGCCCATAGATGGCGCTGCGTAAACACAAACTATAGACTGGTACTCGCTCCCACCTCGATTACTCGATAGGTGACTAATCGAGTAACTAAGCCGAGAGGTAGGAGCGAGTACCAGTCTACACAAACAACAACACGATATAAACTCTCACACCAACGAAACACCGGTTTCACTGTCTCTGTGACTGTGGTAAGTTTTCAATAACAGGGAATTTAAATTTAGCCTACAGTGTACTGCAGAATGATTTAAAGAAATTCTATAGTAATCTAAATAATCATTTCTTTATTTCTAAATTCTATTTACACAGAAGTCTGAGAAGAGTAAGAAGAGCAAAAACGAAGAACACAACCCCGGCCCTGGTTAACTTGGTGTAATAGGGGTTTGGAACCTCAGGCACAGGCAGCTACAACCTACCCAAGCGACGATATCAGCTAGTAGTAGTAAAGATGGGGTCGATTGTTGGCAAAGCAATGGACGATAACATTAAGAAGCAACAAGAATTTATGCTTGCCACTCAGCGTCTTGCGGTGATTAAAGAATTTGTGAAAACTATGTGGTTGTGCTCTCATGTCAAAGTCACAAGAGTGTTCTGAAAAATTATCTGTCTATACAATATTTGCTATTTCCAATAGTTATAATTAGTAGTAGATAGTAGCAAAACATAAAGGTCACATAGGATATGGTAGCTTTGCACATAGCTCTAGTACTATAGCCCGCGGATCGCTGCCGCTGCGGCAGCGATCCGCGGGCTATAGTACTAGAGCTACTTTGCACACAGCACTGCCGACAGCAGGGTGGGCAGGAAGATATATCTTTGATCCTTGATCGAAGCTCTTCTGAGCCGTATTGTTCTTTTTGTATGGTATATACCTATATGATATAAATAACGATTAATTTTTTGTTTTTGTAGATGGAGCGCCAAATCCAGATGCAGAATCAAATGAGGGAGCGAATGATGGCAATGCAGATTGCCAAATCACGAGAGTTCTTCTGGTGGTGGGCAGCCTTTTATAGTTTGGCCGCCCCTGCAATGATGATCGGGTGGGTATTAGTATTACGGATATTCATGACTGGTGGGTATATCAACCATCCCGGTGTGTCTTGGATCCGAATCTGGATTGTTTTTAGCACTCGCACTAACTAGCAGTATACTGTATAGTTAGGAAGATGAAGTCTCATCTATTATAGAGTTATTCCTCAAGCATTATGCTAAGCCAGCCTTTTTGCTGACATTGAGAATGGTTACTGCCAGTGTATTTTATAGCCATGGTTCCTTTACGTCCTTATTATTCGAAGGCGAGCCCACCAATTTACGTTGTTATCTGCACCATCATGGAGTCGGCCTTTAATGTTGAGAGGCCCAGTTCTAACCCTTGAGAACATTGCCATGGGTAGAGTTTGAAACTCGAAGCCCTCAAATTTAAAGGTGAACACAGTAACCACTAGACCACTGTGGCTTTATCAAATATAGTTGTACTGTTATGGCAATGGGTTGTAATGGACTGTGTAAATTGTTATGTTATAGAACAAAGACAATCATACTGTGTACAATTGCAATTAGTACACTTACTGTGACCGTTTTCTTTAACTATTTCGTGTTTTATTACATCACACCTGCGATTGGCCCATAATGATGTAATAGGTTGAAGTCTAACAACCCATAATCTCGGTGCAAACACTTTTTTTCCGACTTTATATTCTAGTTTTCATTTGGAATTTTAGTGCAAAGCGCCAAGGAAACCACGCGATAGCTGTACCATTAGTTCCCCTGACATTTGTTGTTGGCTATTTAGCAGACATGGCATATGGCAACAAACTTGAAAGGATACGACGTGAGTACAAAGAAAATGTGCCGAGCCAATATCCATCATCAATGTTACATGTATTCACACATCATACTATAGTGCCCACCATGCGTGCAAAAACACTGTGATAATGTCATCTTTAGGTGCTATATTTATCTTCAAATCATATTGAATAGAGAACGCTGATGTGTAGCATTAACTATGCATAAATATTGAAAAGTAATGCTGCAGTAAATTTAAATGCAATGCATTAATTAGTATTTGTTTGTAATGTAGATGAAGCAGAGATAATTCTTCAGGATACTCCGGATATGTTGACACTACCCAGCGGTACGCCGACATATAACACCATAGAGAGAGCGAGACTCGCACAGAAGGATGCTCAAGAGTTGGAGTCGAAGAACGAGCTTTTCCTTTAAGACTAATGAAGCTTTCATAGTTGACCTAATGCTGGAATTGGACACATCATTAACAAATAAGTCAATTTATTATTCCTCGAACTATCAGACAAATATTTGGCGTTACAATTGGGACTTCAGTATTTTTCATATGAATGGTTTTGATCAGTTTCATGTTGGAGTTTCTTAGCCAAAAATGGAAGAAATTGTTGATCCAAGCAGTTAATTTTTATTTAATGAATAACTGGAATTATTGTCTGAGATCTGTTCAGGTCTGTGCTTCCATTCTCGTCTATCTCCTTAATGGACCCTAGCTAGTATTCTAGAGTTGTTCTAGGCTAGTGTGCTCAACTAATTATATCAGTGTTAACTCTGTTGTGTACCGAATTAATTACAGCTAGTGCTGTTGACAGTGTTACTGTGGGCTTGAACTGAAGTTGCATAAAATTTGCACCTGAGATACTCAATGAAAGCACCACCATTACTTTAGCTTGTTAATACCTATAATATCTAGTATGCACAAAATGTCTTGTTACTTTTATAACAAAGATGGGTGTTACTATTTTATTTGTATTCGATCTTAAAATTAGCTCAATTTATTCTGCTGCACTGATCACAGAGAACCTACAAAGTATATCAGCAGGAATACGTCTAGCTATAGTTACTATTAGCAGTCGTGTATGTATTTTTACTAGTCACCTTTAGTATTTGTGGAAACAATACGTGTGCCTATAAGTGTTACATCTATCTAATCTATCTATCTAACAAACATGTAGGAAAGAAATATTAGATATTACATGATGTGTATAGAATAGAATGTCAGGTGTCAGATGTGTATAGTAACATATTCACACATTTGATTAAAATGTGTGATCAGTTGGAAACATTGTTTCATGTACTATATTGAAGCACCATGTGTGTAAACTAATAGATCAAAGGTGGCTGTAGTAAGATCAGGAGTAAACTTTAACTTCCAAATTACTATTTAGTTATTTGAAAAGGACTTGGACCACTTTCACTCCTGCTACCTTTGATCAGTGACAGCAAGATCTGTCACTAATCATTGCTGTGAGTGACGAATTGTGTCAACAAGTTTAGTAACTTGTCTGCCATACTACACTACACATGAATTTAGTACAGTAACAAACAAATGTTAGACTGAAGACTAATACAGGGTCCCCACAGCCTTTGAAAGTTCTTGAATTTTGTCCTTTGTCATTGAAAGTCCTTAATTTTTCCCTTTGTTATTGAAAGTCCTTGGAAATAGGTCTAAGTCCTTATTTTATGTCTAATGTCCTGGAGTTTTACATTTTTGACCTAAAATAAAAAGTAAATCTTCATTGCTGGTTATCTAACTGACCCTTAAGTCTTCGATAAAAAATTCACATGTCATTGTCTACTAATGTACTCTACCAAAGTAGTTTGTTTTGTCTCTAATTTTCACGTGCAGATGGTGTAGCGGTCTAGACTACAAGTTCGTCATTTTAATATTTATTTATTCCTCCGTGTTCATATTTTCCTACACAATTGTGTCAATTTGTGTGTAATTTGTGTGTAGGAAAATACACTGATCTATAAATAAAAAATTATAATAGTCAGCATATAGAATTACGATCCCTACCCATGCACCCATGACTAAAAAGGGTAAATAAACTAGTTTTAGCAGATACTGTTCTGTGAATTTTGGATTAAATTTAATATTATTTGTTATTTGTTATTATTTGTAAAGATTTGGGACAAGGGCATTATGGCCCTTTCTTCCATGGGTTGGAGGCTGAAGAAGATCTTTAATTTCACCAGACCAGCTCGATCCGCAAGTACTATTAGAAAGAAATTTATGAAGAAAGGATTGCTCTCATTGAATTAGGGTGGGGGTATATATGATGACTTAATTATATATTATATATGATATGATGTCTTTGAAATGTCCTTGAAGTCTTTGAAAAAATCATTCACATTTGTGGGAACCATGTAGGCCTACTGAGTACCTAGCAGCAATAATGTACCATATAGAATCAACCATCACGAAAAAAAATCAAGAAAAAAAACAATACCTTTTCATTCAATATCTAGTATTCTATCTATTTCTATCTATCTATAATAACTGATATGTCTATCTATTTATATGGTACTTTAATCTATATCCTATCAGGTCATATTCTCTCGGGAATAAGCTAGTGATCCCCCTCTCCCAAATGGTATCGCCTACGACCTCGTTAGCATTGAATTTTAATCAAGCAAATGGCTGGTTTTCAGCCTCAACGTTCACACACCCCCTCACCCCAAAGCACAAAATATGAGTATATGAGAGAGAGAGAGAGAGAGAGAGAGAGAGAGAGAGAGAGAGAGAGAGAGAGAGAGAGAGAGAGAGAGAGAGAGAGAGAGAGAGAGAGAGAGAGAGAGAGAGAGTAG
>NW_014577732.1:102173-127139 GCF_000485595.1 Priapulus caudatus
ACACACACACACACACACACACACACACACACACACACACACACACACACACACACACACACACTCAACGAAGCCTAGAACAAGATCCAGATAAAATGTATCATGTATGCGTATATTTAGATACAATATTCAATAATGACTTAAATGTAACCCAACAAGAGTAGGGTTACATTATGATTATTCAATTTATTGTAATTTTAAATTTGTATTATCAATTATGCGTTAACGATTTGGCGCTGCAATGCCACTGACACCAGTTTACTCACCACCGGCATGTATTGTACAAGTTGGTAGAAGTGTCGTATACATTGTCTGTGCTTTGAGCATCGCAACGAGTGATTTTTTCATTATTCTACTCATTGTAATTGTAAAATGTTGTTGGTGCAAATCCAGCGTGAACTACGCGGAATTGGTGACGTCATCGAAACCGTGTGCGACCGCAGCGCCGACGCGCGTGTGGACTCATGGTAACTATTGTTTACGAAACGTAGCTTCGTAGGGTACTTTCCTGTTTTAATAACTTTAAACGCATTAATTATTTCCTAACTATAATTAGATACATCCCAAGCCTGCCCAGCGGGCCAAGTTTACTTGTGCCCAGTTTAGCACCCCGGATTAGTTTAACACACATGCGAAAACACCTTTGGCTTTGCAGCCAGGGGCCCAAACGGTCCATGGCTGATGGCATGCACCACAGCACAGGCACTAGCTCTATAGCCTCTACTCAGTCTCTACTAGCACTATAGCCCGCTTACATTGACTGCCGCTGGCAACTGTACGCGGGCTATAGTACTAGAGCTACACATACACTTGCCACTTGTTTCGGCTCAGGCTCTACTCTCTTTCACCTATTAGTATTATTGCCGACAATTTCCTGTAAATGTCGTCCAAATGCTCATCTGCAACACACTGTCACACGGTGGCCGCCGCACGCTAGGTGCTGCACAGACACAGTGACACATAAATATATAGTATATATATATATGTGTCACTGTGCAGCACCTAGCGTGCGGCAGCCAGCGTGTGACAGTGTGTTGCAGATGAGCATTTGGACGGCATTTACAGGAAATTGTCGGCAATAATAGGTGAAAGAGAGTAGAGAAACATTAAGACTTTGGTAGTAAATAGATTTCGTATTTATTTAGTATTAAAAAACTAGGCCTTTGTGGCCCAGTGCCAGTGGTTAGGCCACGTATATTGTCCACTGAAGGCTGCGAGGTCAAACCCTGGCCGGGGCAGTGAATTTTCTCAAGGTGTAAAAACCTTGCTCTCAACATTGGAGACTGTGAATCTCCCGTGGCTCGGATGACCACGTAAAATGGCGGTCCCGTCTCCAGTAATACTAAGGCCAATGGGGACGTAAAAGAACCACTGAGGGTGCAAAAAAAACTCTGGCTGTGGCCACCCTCAGTGCCATTCGGCTAAAAGGCTAACTACCGCTGAGAGGGTTTATGTCCCCCAGGGTACTGCCGGAACGTACCCTGGGTACGGTCTGGTATACCGGAACGTACCCTGGTACTATCTAATATGCCAGACCTTACCTCGCCTACTCCACTAACGAAGCGTGCGTCCTTGAAAAACTAATTCACACTTTTGTGGAAACTGTAGGCCTATAACTGTTGTATAGGTGTATAACTGTTGTATAGGTGTATAACTGTTGTATAGGTGTATAACTGTTGTATAGGTATATATATATATAGGTGTATAACTGTAGGCCTACTGTTTTTATATCAACTATAGTATTCCCTATTTATTAATGCCGAGAGTGTAATAATCAATAAATTCTCAGTTGAACACCTTCTTTAGAAATGCTCATTGACAGTACAGTTCAACTAAATTAAACAATAAATGCATATTTGAAATTCGTATAAACTTTACAGGATTTATTATGTAATAAATAACTTTCTACATGCATCCTGATAAATGCATATCATAAGAAAATTGTTTCGATGTAAAAAATATTAAACAATTTAAACAATAAAAATATGAATAGTTATGTTGGGACATACATTGCATTTTATTACATTTAACATGAAAATTATGTTCAGATATATTCTATAAAATCAAAGATTTTATATTTTATATTAGCTGCTATATGTTGTTAACGGCATAGACTTTTTCCGAGTAGGTATTATTCATAGACTAGTATGCTGTTTACAAGTGTGTATATCAGTTCAGGATCACCAATCAATTAATTTACATATTTATTCTGGTCATGATCATGACTTATTTTCATTTGGGTGGGAATACTTTTAAGTTTTTTGTGAAGCATTTGGTCAAACTATTAATAAGTTTAATGTGCTTTAGAGTGCAGTGTGATTAGAGACCAGTCCTCACGATGACAACGACGACGTTGACACGGTCGTTTCCTTCTGTGACCTTTTAACGAACTGCAGCAGACGTACAACAGCGACGGGTGTAACTCCTTGTATTCTGCTCGCTGCTCCAATCTGTACAAACAGATCGTCAACACGTTTAACGTAAATCGCACCTCTAGTTACAATGAAATGCACGTGTGATGCATGCAGAACTTTGTAACTTTGTAAAATATTTGTCAATCATGAATAGATTATCTTGGTGGGTTCGACTGTTCTCACGTATTCTACACACATACATACAGTACATAGCACATAATCATAGCATAGTTATAGTATATAGTAGTAGACTTCTTGTGAAGTTCGTGTGTTCTTGGCATCGTTTGAGCAGACGAGGCACTTCAGGTAGAGATGTGGGTCTTACCGTGTGGGGCCGTACCGCCTCCAGCTTCTTCTTGGCTTCATTCGACAAAGACAGAGAGGGAGCAGAGTAGTCCATGTCGTCAGGGAGCAGGAGATGTTCATCCTTTCTCGCTTCAACGATGTCCCGCATCATTTCAGCCTCTTTCTCGGCATACGTGGCTGGAAAGCAAAACCATATTATAAGAGCCAATGTAAGATATGTATGTATCAGCGACTTATCAGCGGATAATATCGCGATCAGGAGAGATCAAACTAACTTCAACTCAGTGATGAAAGCAACCATACCAAACACTTGTCATATAGGATAAAAATTGCGACACCATAGACAACACTTTCCTTATCCCTAGCCCCTACTGTCAATTCTAGCATGCACGTATAATGTATACACTACATAAATATACATCACATTTAAGTTCACGATTCTAGTGCCTACCCTGTATCTTGATCCGCTCACTCACGTGATGATCTAAAGGAAGACGGCTGAATTCATCAGGAAAAGCCTGTGCCATCATTTCCATTGTTACGACTGCCAACCCTAGCATATCATAGGCTCTGTAAAAAATGTTATAAATTCAAACTAGAGTGGGGATTTGTACATCCTTATTCATAGACTAAACAGATAGCGTTTATGTGACAGAACGACTTCATATAAATATCACTTTATAATTACGATGTATTTAATTAAATAAAAAGTTCCAGTATACATTTAACTTAAAATAGCACAAAAATCTAACCCAAGCAATGCTATCTAATGCTGCTGCTCAAGCCACGTATTCTATTGTAGTCACTATAGTATCAAAATACGTACGATTTTGGGTTGTGATTTGTCTGCGACCTTTGCAGCCGTAGACCGCTCCACCAGTGAGACAGCGGCTTGTTTATTGACTTTAAGCAAGCGGTGGCCTCCTCCAGTTTTTCTTGAATTCTCTTCATCTTGCTGTGCCTGGCCTCGCTCACACAGCCTGCCTTGTAACCTACCATGTATGGTTACACACACAGATGAGCTTCAATTACAAAAGCCTACTATGAGTTAGTAAACACTGAATGCAACCCCTTAGCCACCCACTCACAGGGCAAGTTATCTATTCTGTACGGTGAAAGGCAAGTGCAAGGTCAAACATCAAAAGTAGCTATTCACTAGGACTATTTACATTCTTGCTCAGTTACGATTCATCTCTCCTGGCTAGTGAATGCAACCACACCGCACGCACATGCACACACACACGCACACACGCACACACGCACGCCCACACGCAAGCACGCACGCATGCACACACGTTTACCGCAAGCACTCACGCGTGCACACACCTTTGCCGGTCAGTCTGAGATCGGCGTTGTCCGGACGTAAGACAAGTCTGAACTCTGCTCTGCTGGTGAACATGCGATACGGCTCACTCGTGCCCAGCGTCGTCAGGTCGTCTATGAGCACACCGATATAACCCTCGGTCCTGTCTACCAGCAGTGGTGGCTGCTGCTGGCTCTTCTTCACTGCATTGATTCCAGCTATGAGACCCTGCGACAGAATAAAGACATTCAGTGAGGCGATGAAAGTATTCGTAACTCTACTAGCAATTCGCACGCATTCTGTAAATAAACATAGATCAAATAGCAGCGTTTCAATCAATGACTGCTGTGCAAGCCAACGGGTGGAAAACCACTCAATCGAGTGAATCACTCACTGCGAGGGGGAAATATTTCATAGGTTGCCATGACACTTAGCAGGAGACGACGACGTCGTTGCCACGGTTACCTGAGCTGCAGCCTCCTCGTAGCCGGTGGTGCCGTTTATCTGGCCGGCAAAGAAGAGGTTCTCGATGCGCAAGGTTTCCAGCGACGGACGCAGTTGCTGCGGTTCTATATAGTCGTACTGAACGCCGTAACCTGCAAATTATTCAAAGCTGACCATCAGGACCAATGCTAAATGCCTGGTTGTAGACACTTTAAGCATGTTTCAAACACAACTATAACTAGACAGAGGGCACTCACGGAGAGTGCATACCTCCGCCAACATGTAACATGTATGTCTTATTATTGTATTGGCTTGCTGTTCGCTCGCTCGTAGCAGCCGCTCGTTGCTGCTGCTCGCTCACATGTACACGCTTGACTGGACGCGCTAATATCGATCGCGCCAACACACTAACACACTAACACTGACTGGCCTGCTGCTGGCTACACGAACACACTAACACACGAACGCACGAGACTGATCACATAACCTCCGCCCTCCAACTCCATTGGGTGGAGGTAATTAAGGATACATTCAGGGTTGCAGACGAAATTTAGTCAAAATTTTAATACCCATTTTATTTGATAGATGGCGCCTCTGGGCAGCTATATGTGTGGTATATATTTGGTGAGCAGTTATGTTGTAATTCCCTTTACAGAGGTACCTGTCCGTAACCCTGACTTTATCCTTAAAACTCAGCATACGTGTCAGTTATAGATTCAACCTCTAGCGTAGATTTTGAAATATGGATTATGATGCAGATGATTATTGATTTACAATTGGCTCAAGATTTCACTTGAAAGGACAGGATTAATTACTGCGAATGCATTGCCAATAGACATAACATACATGCATGTTCGCTTGCCACCACCATTCTCTGCACACACAGCTTCATCTCGCACACTGCAGCAAACACGGACCATACCTAGCTGGGCCAACCTCCCACACTGCAGAAAACACGGACCATACCTAGCTGGGCCAATCTCCCACACTGCAGAAAACACGGACCATACCTGGCTGGGCCAATCTCCCACACTGCAGAAAACACGGACAATACCTGGCTGGGCCAATCTACCACACTGCAGAAAATACGGACCATCCCTAGCTGGGAAAATCTTTCACACTGCAGAAAACACGGACCATACCTGGCTGGGCCAATCTCCCACACTGCAGAAAACACGGACCATACCTGGCTGGGCCAATCTCCCACACCGCAAAAAACACGGACAATACCTGGCTGGGCCAATCTGCCACACTGCAGAAAACACGGACCATACCTGGCTGGGCCAACCTCCCACACTGCAGAAAACACAGACTATACCTG
This sequence comes from Priapulus caudatus, assembly GCF_000485595.1. Taxonomy (NCBI): domain Eukaryota; kingdom Metazoa; phylum Priapulida; class Priapulimorpha; order Priapulimorphida; family Priapulidae; genus Priapulus; species Priapulus caudatus. The sequence goes on from NW_014577732.1 coordinate 107,962, forward strand.
GCTGGGCCAATCTCCCACACTGCAGAAAACACGGACTATACCTGGCTGGGCCAATCTGCCACACTGCAGAAAACACGGACCATACCTGGCTGGGCCAACCTCCCACACTGCAGAAAACACAGACTATACCTGGCTGGGCCAATCTCCCACACTGCAGAAAACACGGACTATACCTGGCTGGGCCAACCTCCCACACCGCAGAAAAGACGGACTATACCTGGCTGGGCCATCTCCACACGCTCCAGTCCTCGCATCTCCCTCATCGCTCGCAGCTGGTGCTCCTCAGGCATTGTCATCGAGATGCCCTGCGGGTAGACGAGAGGGGAATCCAGTCCCTCCGGCTCCAACCAAACCTGGTGCTCTGTTTTGCTCTTGAAGCGTAACACCTTGGACTCTATCGAGGGGCAATACCTGGACAGGTGAGGTAACGATATAATACATTTCACTCACACAACCCAAAAATCAAGGGCAATACCTGGATGGGTAACATTATAATACACTTCGCTCATACAACCCAAAAATCCAGGGTAACTAGCTGGGCGATATTTCTACACGCTCCCCAAGGAAATGCAGAATGCGAAAAAAGCTCCAGCGACGATAATACTCATGACTAAATATATTTATTTAATTTCTAGTTATTTATATTGCATTTTTACATTTCTATTTTTAGCTTGCTTAGCAGACTGGTTGACTGTTGTAAGTAGAGCCACAAGTGTTAGATTGAATACATACATAGGACCAGAACTCTCTTCCTCTACGTGTTTATTAAGATGCAATGTATCCCTGATCACTTTGTGTACCTCTTCGTTTGTGAAGGTCATATGACACGGAACTTGATCTTCAGCCTTAATTACAACAATACACAATACAGACATGAAAACGTAACATCGTTAACGATAGCATTTTACAAGGCACATGAAAACTCTTCAGGAGATAGCCAAGTGAATTCTGGTAATGATGAATTACTTGACAGTAGAGCATATATACATGTTTCAGTTCATGACAGTATATTGTGGCTTCAATGAGTTCGTCTACTCAGAAGAGGCTGTACCTTTATCCAGACTTTGTCGCTCAGGAACGAGAAAGGCACGGGAGGGTTGTCGCCTTCCATCACCGCCGTCTTTGAAAAATCGATCGTCTCCTTTATCAATCTAGGCGGAGTTCCTGTGTGTGCAAGCGTGGATAGCCACTGAGCATACTAATCCACACTATTCTGGAATGCATTGACACTTTTAGTTTGCTAAATGCATAACAGTTAGCCTCTTTTAGTTTGATATATGCATAACAGTTAGGCCCTTGTAGTTTGATATATGCATAACAGTTAGCCCCTTGTAGTTTGCTATATACATAACAGTTAGGCCCTTTTAGTTTGCTACGTACATAATATTTAACCGCTGTGTTCCCGGTGTTGTACCTAAACATACCAGTTTTCAACCTGCCCATCGTAAAACCAGCCGTCTCTATTGTTCGAGCTAGACCGACGGAGGGTTGGTCGCCGATGCGGCCAGCTGGCGTCGTGTTCAACCCGATAAAGATCTCTCCACGTAGAAACGTGCCCGCTGTCAGAACGACCGTCTTCGCCCGGACGGTAGTTCCATCGCCTGTAACACAATGCCTAATAGTTGAGTCTGACGTCAGTAAGTATGTATTTAAAGGGCCGTAGCTCCTTGCACACATATGCCGTAATCCAAATGCCCTCTAACCCTGTAAGCTTATATATGGGAATATAAGTTTTATAACTATGAACTATGGTATTTACAGAGGTGGCATATGCTTACAGCTGTCAAATAAAATTTTTAACAAAAAATCGATAAACTACTTCCCATAAACTTTAAGTGTATTCTTAATTATCACCACGGCCTCACCCAGAACGACTCCGTGGCACCGCTCCTTACACATGTCTGTTCTAGTCTGTACCGTAGCGCCATCTAGTAGCAGGTCTTCTACTGCCGCGGCTCTCATGGTAAGGTTTGGCATGTTGAGTAACTCCGCTTGCACGTGCTTCTTGTACAGCTTTCGATCTACCTGAGCTCTTGGGCCCTAAAAACCCAGTGAGGGTAATACAATAACGTATTCACTGTAATGGAATATCCGTTTATAATTTTATATACCTTCTAGAGCAAACCAATCATCGTCTGTACTCTACCAGTTTTCATTTGTAACAGAAACAGAATACCTGTACTATACTGCTTATGATAAACTTCCCATCCATGCCCATTCTCTACCCTGTTTGTGTACCATCTCAAAACGTTTAAGTCATTTGCATACAGCAATAATGTATATGTATATGCTATATGTACACATATATATAATATATATTAGGATAGTGTGTTTCTTTGCTAATTGTACATATACTTTTCTGCTAGTTGATGATTTAAGTTGCAATGACTATTAAAACAGGGATGAATGTTTTTTAATAGCTACATACTATTCCTGACAGTGACAGGCGCTGAACGTACCCAGACAGCCGGTCCCTTTCGCCTGTTCAGCATCTTGTACTGAATGCCAGACTTATCACAGATTCTCCCACACAAGCCATCAAGTGCATCCACCTCTCTCATGAGATGTCCCTTACCAATTCCCCCAAATGACGGGTTGCAGGACATCTCCCCTATAAAAAAAAGAATGCACTTTAATAAGGATAGGGACCATGCATGCAGTGGCATATGGCTCTTTATAGGTGCTACATTTACTCACTTCCATAGTTCCAAAGATCTATACATAAATATAATAAACACGTGAAATATGTGTATATATATTTCAAAATGCATTTCTCTCTACTACACATATTAAATAAATAAGAATTATTCATTCTTATTCATTCTTCTATTAATTCATATTGGAATTCTCCTCCTTAATTCTTATCTGGTTAATTGTAATAGTAAAAATTGTTCTACTGTAACTTGCAAAGTTGATCTATCGATTGTGATCAACTTTGACTCTAACCATACCTTTGGTATACCCCCCCCCTGGACTTTAAAGATTGCAACTCTTACAAGGTTACGCGGTTACTTAATTGTGCACCGTATCAAATATTATTGAGTGAATAGTGGTCGATGCGATATATAGACGGATACCGTTTCACCAATTGTGAGGTTATACCTATGCTATCTATTTTATGTGTGAGCAGGAGGGTGTCGGCACCCATGCGTGCCGCGGCTGCTGCGGCCTCCGTCCCTGCATGGCCGCCTCCTACGACGACCACGTCGTATTGCTTCTCCCGCGAACCTATACAATTACAATACAAGGGTCGTGATATCTATCGGTTTCATTCGTAATTTATAGTAAAGTGGTTCAGACCATCTACACACACGCGCGCGCATGCAAGCAGGCTCGCATGCACGTACGCACGCGCGCTGACAGCACCACACACACACACCGCACACACACACACACACACACACCCAGTCACACACGCACGGCACCGACGCACGCACGCACGCACGCACGCACGGCACGCACGCACGCACACGCACGCACGCACCACGCACGCACGCAACGCACGCACGCACGCACGCACGCACGCACGCAGCACGCACGCACGCACGCACGCACGCACGCACGCACGCACGCACCACGCACGCACGCACGCACGCACGCACACACACACACACACACACACAGGGCTCGAATTAACCGACGCACGACGGCAATTGCCGTCGGTGCCCCTATCAATCGCCGTACTGCCCCTGAAAATCCAACCCGACCGACGGCAGTCACCTGCCTTGCCCTTTTGTGTAATTGCCGTCGGTGCCCTTTAATCTACTGCCCTAGTTTTGTTTTTAGTCGAATCAACATAAACAGTGCGGCGTGCGTCTGCTAGTTGCAATGATGAGCTAAAAACGATAGTCGCAGGGAGGAATAATAACAGCATCGGATAATTATTTGCTCCTGATAGCGGGCCATGTAAAATTTTCTGTTACTGTACTTCCATTAGCCAGAGGTGGGTACAGGGGTCAGTGTTACGGTGTAAGCTTACATGGCGGCATATTGTTTTGTACATTAAAAGCAAGACGATGTTGATGTACTAATTTGTTATGAGTTTCCCCTTTATTTTACAAAAGTGCCTGGTGCCCTTCTCAAACTTGAGAGTTGCCTTGGTGCCTTTCTATTTTAGAGAAAATTCAAGGCGATTTCTCACATGCCCTAAAAAATTGCCTTGCCCTTCTCGTCGCTTAATTCGAGCCTGACACACACACACACACCCACACACACACCACCACGACAACACACACACATCACACACACACACACACACACACACACACACACACACACACACACAACACACACACACACATCACACACACACAGCACACACACACACACAACACACACACACACACACACACACACACACACAACACACACACACACACACACACACACACACACACACACACACCACACACACACACACACACCACACACACCACACACACACACACACACACACACACACACACACACCACACACACACACACACACACACACACACACACATCACACACACACAACCACACACACACCCACACCACACACACACACACACACACAACACACCCACACACACACACACACACACACACACAACACACACACACACCACCACACACACACCACACACACACACACCCACACACAACACACACACACACACACACACACACACACACACAGCACACACACACACACACACACACACACACACACACACACACACACACACCACACACCACACACACACACACACACCCACACCACACACACACAGCACACACACACACACAACACACAACACACACACACACACACACACACACACACACACACACACATCACACACACACACACACACACACCCACACACACACACACACACACACACACACACACATCACACACACACACACACACACACACACACACACACACACACACACACACACACACACACACACACACACACACCACACACCAACACACAACCACACACACACACACACACACACACACACACACACACAACACACACAACACACACACACAACACACACACACACACCACACACACACAGCCACCACACACACACACACACACACACCACACACACACACACACAACACACACACACACACACACACCACACACACACAACACACACACACACACACACACACACACAACACACACACACTCAACGAAGCCTAGAACAAGATCCAGATAAAATGTATCATGTATGCGTATATTTAGATACAATATTCAATAATGACTTAAATGTAACCCAACAAGAGTAGGGTTACATTATGATTATTCAATTTATTGTAATTTTAAATTGTATTATCAATTATGCGTTAACGATTTGCGCTGCAATGCCACTGACACCAGTTTACTGCACGCACCGGCATGTATTGTAACAAGTTGTCGTACAAGTTGTCGTATACATTGTCTGTGCTTTGAGCATCGCAAGGCGAGTGATTTTTTCATTATTCTACTCATTGTAATTTGTAAAATGTTGTGGTGCAAATCCAGCCGTGAACTACGCGGAGTTGGTGACGTCATCAGAAACCGTGTACGACCGCAGCCGCCAATATCGTGCGTGGACTCATGGTAACTATTGTTTATGAAACGTAGCTTCGTAGGGTACTTTCCTGTTTTAATAACTTTAAACGCATTAATTATTTTCCTAACTATAATTAGATACATCGCCAAGCCTGCCACAGCGGGCCAAGTTTACTTGTGCCCAGTTTAGCACCCGATTAGCACCCCACACATACGAAAACACCTTTGGCTTTGCAGCCAGGGTCCCAAACGGGCCTATGGCTGATGGCATGCACCACAGCACAGGCACTAGCTCTATAGCCTCTACTCAGTCTCTACTAGCACTATAGCCGCTTACATTGACTGACGCTGCGCAACTGTACGCGGGCTATAGTACTAGAGCTACACATACACTTGCCACTTGTTCGGCTCAGGCTCTACTCTCTTTCACCTATTACTAGTATTTTGCCGACAATTTCCTGTAAATGTCGTCCAAATGCTCATTCTGCAACACACTGTCACACGGTGGCCGCCGCACGCTAGGTGGCACAGACACAGTGACACATAAAATATAATAGTATATATATATGTGTCACTGTGCAGCACCTAGCGTGCGGCAGCCAGTCGTGGACAGTGGTGTTGCATTGATGCATTTGACGGCATTTACAGGAATATTGTCGGCCAATAATAGGTGAAAGAGAGTAGAGAAACATTAAGACTTTGGTAGTAAATAGATTTCGTATTTATTTAGTATTAAAAAACTAGGCCTTTGTGCGCCAGATGCTTAGGCCACGTATACTGTCCACTGAAGGCTGTGAGGTCAAACCCTGGCGCGGGCAGTGAATTTTCTCAAGGTGTAAACCTGGCTCTCAACATTGTAGGCTGTGAATCTCCGCGTTGGCTTCGATGACCACGTAAAAATGGCGTCGCCGTCTCCAGTAATACTAAGTGCCAATGGGGACGTAAAAGAACCACTGAGGGTGCAAAAAAAACTCTTGCTGTGGCCACCCTCAGGCCATTCGGCCTAAAAAGCGCTAACTACTGCATGAGAGGGTTATGTCCCCCAGGTTAACTGCCGGAACGTACCCTGGGTATGGTCTGGTATACCGAACGTACCCTGGTACTATCTAATATGCCAGACCTTACCTCGCCTACTCCACTAACGAGTCCTAGGGATCGCCTACGCTACACTCCCTAACCCTAACCGCTAGAACCATATCAAATAGTTACCAGGGTAAGTTTCGGTATACCGGACCGTTACTGTGTGCCAGGGTACGTCCGGCAGTACCCTGAGAGTACATAGACCCTATAAGCCTAACTACTGGCTTTACCCAAGCTAGGTCAACCCCATGGCTAGCTCCAAGAAACGGTATTGCTAGGGTTTAGAATACGCGTTTCAGATTCTTGCCCACAAATCCTTGTAGTTGGCTCGTGTATCCAACCATCGACAGCAGCTAGCGCGTCACATGATAATAGCTCAAACGAATCTTATAAACCTCTGGCTTGCTCGCGACGGTAACTGGGCGCTACTGGCGCTTACTTATTTATTGAGTTATGCCGTTTTTCTGAGATGAATTGCGATCAAAACAACTAGACAGCCGCCATGTCTGCCATGTTCAGTGCAACTAAAATTGCATGGACCTGATTTTCACAGTGCGTAGGCCAAATACAACGCAAGTACATATATCTTCGCAATGATAATTATTAAGTTGTTGTAGATTGACGATTCCCTGGTTTTCAATGTTTTAATTTATATATATACGAGTATATGAGCTTCTTTATTGCTCACGCTAACGCAAGTAGCAACGCTATGGTATGTTATGTCGTATCGGGTTTTCCGCGTGCCGTCGAAAATCCATGCGCATTGCAAAATGGCGTTGGCGCTTAGTTGAAATTTCGGTTTGGCATCTTGAAATTTACACTGTGCACAGCAAACTGAGTGTATTAGTTTAATAACAATGCTGGAATACGATAAGGTGAAGGCTATATATTGATACAAAACAAGGCAGAAATGCTCTAGATGAGCATTTTATTTGAGATATAACGTATGTTCGCGGTAGTTTTTGTACAGGCTACAAGATTTTCAATGGATGATGTCAGCGGGTGTATGACGTTAGTCACACAGCCTGGTCGGGTTACCCCATTCGGCTAGGCTGATAGCCCCTGGGACGTTTATTCTTTATGAACTTGCCAGTATAGCAAAGTAGAATTAGAAACAGTGTCGAAGTGTGCAGCAGCTAGCACGTCGGTGTACTTGTGTGATTGGCCAGATGAGCAATTTGACCGCATTTACAGGTGATTATAGGCGAAATACGAGGTAGACAGAAACATAAGACTTTGGTAGTAAATACATTTCGTGTTTATTTACCATTATATTTTTTTATTGAGACATTCCAAGTGCCTGTGGCATGCACTGCACACTGTCACTACATTATCATTATGTCACTACATTATGTCACTATACATTATGTCACTATACATTATCCACTATCCAGCCACAGGCACAGGCATAATTCAATATTACTCCATTTATTTTAAAGTAAGGATATTTACTTACTAGTATAAATCCACAGCCGGGAGATTAGCAGAAAATGAACCTGCTACCGGTAGCAGGAGAATACTAACAGTAACAGTAACAGTAACAGCCTAGAAAGTAAGGTACTACTACTACTTAAGCCCTCGTTGATTATCATTATGCCACAGCCACAGGTGCCACAGGCCTGGTGCTGGGGCACAGCCAACGAGGGCTACAGTACTACTACTATAGCTAAATGTAAGCGTAAACCAGTGCCATGGAAGAGAACAGCAAATTTAATTAATGTATTGTTTAAAGACTACAGCCATCTCAGTGTGTGGAGAAGGGCAACAGAATCTGAGCTACATGGTTTGAACAAGTAAAATTTTGCGAAGATTTTTACACCAGCTAGCATCATGAAATCTGAGAGTCGACAAAGAGCTGGGAAAAGCAATAAGAGCAAACACCCACCACCTAAACAGGTAATCACGATTTAGCCTAGAACCATATTTTAATTGAAGCATTGCAATATGACTTGCTATAACATTCTGTGTTAAGTCACTACAAATATTGCACAGCTGATATGTTGAAAAATAATGGAGGTACAAGTTCAGTTAATCATTGCAGAGTGAAGATCGTCATAACATGGACAAACACAACAGCAAAGCAAGGCAACAGAGCAATGAATTCGACCAAAAAACAAACGTGACCTTCAGGAAAGTAGGTCTCCTCCTGCTCACCCTCACTCTCGTCTGTTCAACAGTCCTCCTCATTGGTAGCTATTTCCACAGCAGTGAAATTGCAGGCAATAACGTCGTGCAATCGTGCCACCGTGGCTTGAGTGACTGTGTCGCGGAATCTCCCAGCGTAATGGCTGGTCATATAAACGAACACAGTCCAACTCAAAATGGAATTGACGAAACGTCTGACGATGATAAACATTTGCTAGCACGTCAAAGCACTAGTGACAAGTCTGATGTCAGTGAACATAATGATGCCACATACGACGAGAGTTCGATAGAGGTAACAGATACGGAAGAGAAAAATCGAACGTCAGCAAACTCTGACGCTAGCGGAAACGAGCCGAAAACGAACAAACAATATGATAACATCGATGCAATAGATGGCGCCGCCGGTAGCAAAACCGGCGTCAGCGACGAGCGGCATCTCACGTCGCCCGCGCGGAGTCCCGTCGCCGGGGCAACGTTCCAACCGATCTTCGGCGGCGGTGGCGACATCAAGCGCATCCTGTTCTGGACGCCGATGTTCAGAGCGCGCGACTGGGACGTCGGCGTCGGCCGGCGAGCATTCGACCGCTGCGCAGAGCGGCGCTGCGAGACGGTCGTCGATCGCGCGCTGCTACTTTCCAGTGACGCCGTTCTCTTCCACATGCGCGACGTGAGGCGGGGCGACGTCCCCGCCGCGCGATCGCCGCGACAGAAGTGGGTGTTCGCTCTGAAGGAGTCGCCGTGGTACAGCTGGGCGCACCGCTTCACGGAGCTTCGCGACGCGTTCAACTGGACGATGACGTACCGGCGCGACTCCGACGTGCCGTGGCTGTACGGCGAGTTTCGTCACAAGGGGGCGCCGGCTGACCGCGGCGAGTTTCCCCGCGAGGGGGCGCCGGTGCGGGGGTTCGCCGCGGGGAAGACGAAGCTGGTCGCGTGGTTTGCGAGTCGCTGCAATGCGATCAGCGAGAGCATGCGCTACGTCGACGAACTACGGCGCCACCTGCCGGTGGACGTGTACGGCGCGTGCGGGCCGCTGCGGTGCCCACGCAGCGAGAGCGCACGTTGCTACGCGATGCTCGCGCGCGACTACAAGTTCTACCTCGCCTTCGAGAACAGCGTCTGCCGCGACTACGTCACCGAGAAGTTGTTCCTTGCGATGAACGCCAGCGTCGTTCCCGTTGTCCTCGGCGGCGCTGACTACCGGCGCCACCTGCCGCCGCGCTCCTACATCGACGTGCGCGACTTTGCGTCGCCGCGCGACCTCGCGCGCCACCTCGCCGAGATCGACGGTGACGACGCGCGCTACAACGAGTATTTCGCGTGGCGGAGCGACTTCGAGCTCGCAACACTCACCGACAACGCCAACGCCATCTGTGGTCTGTGTGCGAAGCTGCACGGCGACGACGGCGTGCGAGTGTCGTCATACGAGGACGTGCACGCGTGGTGGAACCGCACCGCCGACTGCGAGAAAGGCATCTACGAACTACTCGATCAAGCGTGAGGCGGCCGGGAGCGGTGGTGGGGCGTGTGTGGCAGCCGCGAGTGAGGTGGCTGGGAGTGTGGCAGCCACGAGTGAGGCGGAGCATTTGTGTGAAGAGTAACAGTGTCCGTCCAACTAACTTCGAGTTTATGTGGCGATTTTACTCTCCTGCGTTGCATAGGAATGAGGAGGGGGACATTGATTTTGATGCTGATCTGCCATTCACGTGAAGTTATTGGAGGGATCGTGCAGGGGCATTTTTTGCTGATCTGCGAAGACTAGGCCCTTTGGCATTGAGACCGCCTTTAGTTTCGTCGTAAAAATTTCGCCCGCAAATTTCTAAGCGTGTAAAACGATAAATCGTCAGACGGATGCCACTTGGTAGCTTGCTCTGCGTATTTTATTGCATAAATTATATGTAGCTTATCCTTATCGGTTGTTATCAGCACTGGCATCTAGTTAGCACTAATGGGAAGCCCATGGTTTTACATCATTTATTGACATATCCTGTCTGGTTGGAGAAATTCATATCTGCTGAAATACCAGGTATGCTAAAAATGTCAAATTATTTTATTGCCACAAAAATGAGATTTTAAAATGTATTTTCGTCTGGAATGCGAGATCATGTTATGTCTCAAATGGTATTTATATATATATATATATATATATATATATAAGAATTCTAAGCCACTGAACGTTTTTTATTCATGGATTTGCATTTTTATACATTTTTTGCAATATTTTATATTCTTACGATCTGATGAAGTAGGTAACCATGCTCTATGCAATATCAGGAAAAATTCTGTCATTTACAGTGTATATATAATACATTGTGCTCAATAAAGATTTTTATATAAATCTACTTATCTGTCTTGTTATGTATAGATAAGTACCACCTGGGGTGTGCGCCAATTTCTTGTGTTGAAAACAAAGAAAGTTGTAATGGTCAAGGGAAACTATGCCCTTATTATTAAACTTATATTTTGCATTGGTGAAACCATGATGCATGATATCAAACATCACAAAAGGAAAATTATTTTAAGCCACTAAAACTTATTATTATTATTATTTTCCTTTCCACAGAAGCTTAAACAACAATAGAACAGCTAGAAAAAGATGAAAGAACTATAAGATAACTAGAAAATTCTGCCCTACAAAATGCATGTACACTATGATAAAATAGCACGAATCATTCCCCGTTCGTTTACTTGATAAACCAGACGATTACACATGTGCTGGTCGATACACTCTTACTTCATCACACGACCATAAATGTGCTACAATCTACTCCTTACTGAACACAAATGCTAAAATTAAACATAAAATATAAATAAACCAGCAGAGTGAAAGGTGGGTTTATATATCTATATATCTCGACCGGTCACCAGAATTGACATCAGTCCTCTGTGTCGGCAGTTCAGCACACAACATGCAATGGCATATTTTGCATAACTCGTTGCTAATACCATAGTCACGTATTGATAATGAGAAACATATTGATTATATACTTCGTAGTGCACTTCAAACGTATATAAAACATCGTGTGATGTATACAGGCCTCCATGCCATGAACGCGTACGTGCGGGCCTTTATGTAAATATATATATATTCATAAGAGGGAACAGGGTAAAATACAACTGAATACGAACATTTACATTCTACGGTTTCGAGCCTAGTTGGAGCGATTTGTAAGAGTAACTTACACATCGTGAGGTTCATCTCTAAACCATTTCCAGTTCTATGTAAATTATTTTGGCTGGATGTAAGAACATAAACATAAATGGCAGTGTTAGGTGACTGGTCTAGGTCGAGGCAAGTGACACTAGATTCACGACTAAAACATTGTATACCATATTAAATTAATGAGTAAGCAAAAACTGGCTCGTTTCTGGCTCTTATTGCTGCTTCTGTATATACATCTGCAATAAACCAGACATCGTTAGAGTGTCTAACAGGTGGCACTAGTGTCGACTTTCAGTTCTTTCAGTGTAACCCGCCTTTCCTATGATGACTAAAAGTATAGTGCTGTCAGCCTGTCAAGTATATTAATCTCATATTTTTCGGCGGTGGGCTTTCCACAGACTTACACAGGTCTTTAAGTGTTAACGACTGTTAAAGTGTTTTTACTGATTTAAAATATGCATTCTCGTCATTCTTCCACGAAGTTAAAGACAATCGCATGAGGAAAAATGTTTTAGGAAAGGCAGTGGATAAATTCCAACTGTGGTTGCTACCATGAAAATCATCAGAGCACATTTAAAAAATAAAAGAGTTCTGCGGTGGTGTAGTTTGACCGTATCCTGTCGATTATGAAAATTCCCTTCCAGATCCCCCTAGCAGACGAAAAACAAGGGCACAATGGCCGTGATGCCATTGTGGTTGTTACTCTCATTATTGCGCAGTACCACTAGGCGGCGCTGCGCACGCAATTGTCTGGATTCATTACATAGAGATCTATAAAGACTACAAATGGTTTGTTTATAGATCTCTATGATTCATTAGCTCGAAACGATACGCGTTGATTGGACGTCAATTGCTTCGTCAACTGCATAAACTAGAATAAATAGTTACTAACAAAGTTGGCAACCTGGAGAGCCTTCAAATAACTGCACCTACGTTTTAGGTAAAAGTCATCCATGTATATAATATAATTGCATCCACCTCACAAATCTTACTTCTTGTATATCCTTGCCTCTCCTCGGCTTGCTACCTACCACATATGTAGAGCTTGAGAATGGGACAATCTTGCATGGGTTTACCGCGATTGTGAAGGGGAGTACGTAGGTAAGGTCAACAGTAAATTCAGTAAGCAAGAGAAGTCTTCCATGACATTGTCTTCTTCTGATACTAGTTTCTAGTGCCTGGGTCAATTGGGCACGTAGCATTGCACACATCTACATACCGTGGCTTCTTTAAAAATACGTTTAAGAGTGGTGTACACAGTTTGAATGTGTTGCAACGTTGTCGCATTCGTCTGGGACTACGCAAGAGTAGATATAAACAGGGTATACGGAAGGATAGTTGTTTTTCTTGCTGAATGTGCTGTTTGTAAGATGTGGTAAAGAGTGAGCGCTTTTGCATTGTCGTGCATCTACGTTCTCCTAAGAAGAAGAAGAAGAAGAAAAGCCACACTTGCATCTGAGTCGCCTACAACCCCGCATCGAGAAAAAAATACTGCGCGATGACATTGCGAGTGGATGACGACGTCATCAGCAGGTTATGACGTCATCGCGAGCTGACGCGTGACGTCACGAGTCTCCGTGCGCGCGGGCCGCCACGTCACACGAAGATGTATCCGGGCATGTTCTTGTTCTGCTTGTGACAGGAGCAGTCCTCGATGAGCTCCTGCTGGATCCAGCGGCCGCTGCACCACGGCACGTTGGTCGCCTTCCAGCGGCTCTCCACGCCGGCGACGCCCTGACCATTACATCTGCAAAAACGTCACGTGATACGACGGTTGACGACGACGTCGGCGAGAGGGGAAGTAAATAAAGTAATTCAGTCGCGGGAATAAAACGTCACATGATGTCGGTTGACGTCGGCAGCCAGAAAGGGGTACGTACGGTGGCGGGAATAGAACCCCTGTTTTTGATGTCTACCAGCATTGCTGTGTGGTGGGGAGTTTAGGTATTACCGAATACCGACGTTGGACCCCGGATTTACCTCTGTGTGTATGTGGGCGTGCGTACGTGCGTTCGTGCGTGCGTGCGTACATGTGTGTGCGTGCGTACGTGCGTACGTGTGTGTGCGTGCGCCGTGCGTACGTACGTGTGTGTGCGTGCGTACGTACGTGTGTGCGTGCGAACGGACGTGTGTGTGCGTGCGTACGTGCGTACGTACGTGTGTGTGCGTGCGTACGTACGTGTGTGCGTGCGTACGTGCCGTCGTACCGTACGTGTGTGTGCGTGCGTACGAGCGTACGGGCGTGTGTGCGCGTGCGTGTCTACGTTTTTGCGTCTGCGCGCGTGATTGCGTCTATGTGCATGCGTGCATAAGCGCTTGCCCGTGTATGTGCGTGCGCGTATATGTGCGTGCGCGTGTATGTGCGTGCGCGTGTATGTGCGTGCGCGTATATGTGCGTGCGCGTGTATGTGCGTGCGCGTGTATGTGCGCGGTTACGAGTTAACCCATCTCACTACAATGACGATGACGGTGACGATGACGGTGACGATGACGATGGAGTTTGCTCACCTTGCGCCCTTCATGGAGGTCATGGCGTATGGCTCACACTCCACACACACCTTGTTACCCGCCACAGCGAGGTCGTGCGTCCACGTATTCACCGTAGAGTTGCAATACTTGTGCGTTCTAACGATCTCAAACGTCAGACAGTACCTGCGGCAAAATAAGTTTATCGATGCATGTTCATAATATGCAAATAATAATTAATATAATGACGTTATGCTAATAATACGTATAATTAACCTGAAATATTACTGTATAAACCTATATATTATCTGTATATAAAAACCAAATAATATATTATGTATTATTAGCTCTAGATCATATCAAGAGTACACCTCCTATTATGTACTCTTGATCCTATGCATGAACAGCAAATTGTAAATTTGTTGAAAAAGTAAAATTTATGATAATATTTCTGAATAATTTATAATGATTTGTTTAGGAATAAATTCATTAAACCAAAAATGTATAAAATTGCGCTTTCCGGTGTAGTATGTATATTGAGTATCGCAGCATATGACGTAACACATTGACCTTTAATTGGTATTTTGGCAGAACATCTGCAACGATTCGAATCGGACAGCTTTTTCCTTTCCGTATATAATCTTCACACTGTTTTTAGGAATAGTAAACATGTGTACGACAAACTCGATCAGTTTGTGAATTGTAAGGTGCTGTAAGGCAGATGGGGTCGTTGTCGTATCAGGTACTACAGATATGTACCCGAGTTAGTTTTATTATTAGCTCTTGGTATTAGCTTATATTAGGTATTATTAGCTTAGTATTATTATTTAGCTAGTATTATTATTTAGCTAGTATTATTATTATTTATATTAGCTTATCTTAGGTATTATTAGCTCTTGGTATTATGTTTATATTTTTATATGAGGTATGTTTAGGGTTAGGGTTAGGGTTAGGGTACACTTCTGTAGTACAAGTCTGGTACACTTTGTGTATACATATATGTACCTCGGGTACATATCTGTAGTACCTGATACGACAACGACCCCTTCAGCTGTACTGATGGCAATGGCGTTCGTGTAATATCGTTCCATCATTAGTGTTGTCACGTCGGCTTATATATATAGCAGCGCATAGCAGTCGGGACGTATTTTATTTCCCGTAATTGATGCTGACGTTACACTACCGATCGTTCTATTTGAGGACGAAAAGAGATAACTAGTTACATAAGCTCTGTGGGATGTTTACTAACACATACGTATCTCTAGACGTATGTATATATACAGTACTATAGTTGGGGGAGATAGTTTGTCGTTACGTAAATATCTCGTAAGGCGTGCAAGAGAAAACGCGCGTGGAATTTAATACTGGCCATTGGAAGCACTCACGCACAACTAATTGCTCGGAATGTAACTAGGAACATATATAACACGTCGATTAGAGTAAAAGCCAACGCATCCCATAAATATGTCTACTGTGTCTTATATACCTTGCCAAAAGTTCAGCGGTTTTCAATAATTCACTGTCTCCTATTTACTTTAATGGATTTGCGGGGTGGAAGAGAGACGGTCGGGGCGTTTGATACGCCACCTATTCCCACCTGCCTCGCTCCATCTCTCGCGTTTTTTCACCCTTGCTCTTTTCTCCTTCCTTCGCTGCCAACTCGCTTCCTTTTCTCACCACCCCAAACTTTCTCTCCTCTCTATTTTGTCATGTTTGTTTGGCTGATTGTTGTCTGTCTCTTTCTCTCTCTTTCTCTCTCGCTCTCTCTCTCTCTCTCTCTCTCTCTCTCTCTTGCACACACGCTCTCTCTCTCTCTCTCTCTCTCTCTCTCTCTCTCTCTCTCTCTCTCTCGCACACACGCTCTCTCTCTCTCTCTCTCTCTCTCTCTCTCTCTCTTGCACACGCTCTTTCCCTTCCTTCGCTTTTCATTTTCTTCCCTTTTCGTTTTCCTCTTTCTCCCTTCACTCCTCTCTCTTTTTGTCACCTTCCAACTGCATACTTCCTTACCACCCTGCTCTATATCTATCGTGTGCAGTGTCTTACCAGATATTTCTATATACGAGTCTTCTGATTACGTCGTGTAAACACGGGATCCCTCCCGCGTTTATACGACGTAGTTAGAAGCCTTTTAGTTAATTTTTTTAGTTTTTAGTTTCCTTGCTCACTTTTTCCTCTCAATGGGATTTTTCTTGTGGTAGTGATCCCTCAGATTTCTTCTGATGTCCTTCTCAGGATTATAGCGTCTTGCCTTTGCGTACTTTGCCGGTAGAAGCAGCGCCATCTCTGAATAGGAACGGGAACAACATACGATAACGCCGAGATAGCAAATTAGTGTTTGTCATACAACCTGATATAGTCTGAGTATTACGGTCATAATAAGTGATTCCCTACCCGGGTTATGCGAGTTATGAAGCAGCATCTTATACACACACACGCACGCACGCACGCACGCACGCACGCACGCACGCACACACGCACGCACGCACGCACGCACGCCCGCACGCACGCACGCACGCACACACACACACACACATATATATATATATATATAACGTCACTGAGGTTCAAGGGTCTAGCTAATGTGGTGGCGCGGTAGCTCGGATCTACCCGTGTAGCAACAGAACTCCAGCTAGAGGCCGCACAGCTAGAACCAGGGGAGAGCCTAGAGTTTGTGCGACAGGACTACGGCGGAGTGATCATGTTCTATCACAGGTGCGAGAGGGCAGCGAGTTCAGGTTCTATCACAGGTGCGAGAGAGCAGCAGGCGTACCTTTAATAGCGGCCCGCTCATCGTGCGTGCAGTCGAATCCCATGCAGCCCCTCATCTCCTTCAGGTGCGGACACTTGTCGCCGCCGTTAGATGGCTCTGCCGTCACGTTACGAAGTCTCTTCATCATGCCGATGCCACAGCGCGTGCTGCACTCCTCCCACTCCGACCACGGCGAGACTGTGCAATGCTTTGCTGTTTGAGAAAGAACGGGAGATATATAGGAATTAACACTGTGAAACTGTGCAGTGCTTTGCTGTGAAAGAAAGAAAGAAAGAAAGAAGAAGGGGGCGAGCGAGAAAGAGAAAGAGGGGTAGAGAGAGAAAGAGAAAGAAGGAGATGGGGAGAGAGAGGGGGGGAGGAGAAAGAGGGAGGGAGGAAGAGAGAATTATCTATTGTGAAACTGTACAGTGCTCAGCTGTGTAAGACATATGTGCATATGTGCATACATATACAATGAGCACGCATGCGCAATGGCATCCGTTTATGACGTAAAGAATATCGTATTCAGATTCTTTAAATTTATTGAATGCGAATGTGTTATTTTCTTCGATTGTTATTAACACGGACGGTGATTGCTCGGTGTCTAATCCATTCCTGACGATACATCGGTAATTCAGTTATATCTTAGCTGGTAAAATCTCTCCACATAAATATTGTACGTAACTTTAAACGTCATTACGATACGATCACTCGTTTCAGTATAGTTAACGAACCCGCAATATGTAGGAGTTAACGCTGTGAAACTGTGCAATGATTAGCTGTGTACGAAAGAAGGAGAGAGGGGGAGTGATAGAGATAGAGGGAGAGAGAGAGGGGGAAGGAGAGGGAGAGAAAGAGAAAGAGAGGGGAGGAACAGAGAGAGAAAGAGAGAGAAGGGGAGAGGGAGAGGGCGAGAGAGAGAGAGAGAGAGAGAGAGAGAGAGCGAGAGAGAAAAAGGGAGAGAGGGAGAGAAAGAAAAGGGGGTACCGCTCGTCGTTAAGTCCCTTGTTAGCCCACCAGCAAGAACAAACGCGGCAAGAAGACGAGGTCGTGAGAAAGCGAAAACAACACATAGCAGGCCCTGAGAATGCTGTTGTTTTAATTCGTTCTCAAAACTCTCCCGAAGCGTTCCAGCGGCAAGCGCCGGCGGCCATCTTCTTTTTTTTCTCTCACGCAATCATGCCACCCCATGCTTATACCGATTAACAACGTCAAACTGTACGACAAGCTCAATAAGACGTATCTTAAGTGAAATCTATAAGTTCGCGAATATTGACGTAACGATGCGCACAATAGTGGGTAGAGTCGGGGTGAATGACTTAGGTCGCGGTCGCGGTCACGGTTACGGTCAAGTGCGTTGTTTTTTCGCATATAATTGGTTTGGCATTGGTAACAACGACCGTATTTTTTCGTAGGAATTCAGATTGTTAGGACATCGCGATATACATGCGTAACGTTCTCAGGTCTAACCATTCTAGACAGTATACAGTCACGTGAGACGTGACGGTGGAATTACACTCGTGTCAACGTCACCAGGAATCGATCAAACAAGACAGTCATTGCCTCTACGACATACGCCATTGCCGCATGAAAGAGCGTCGGTTATGCGGACATTGGTAACATTTTCGTAAGATGCAAGATTTCGGCAATACCAGATGTGATCCGGGCAAGTTCAAAGTAAGCCGCCGGAGCGATAGCACATCCAAGATGTTCTATCGCTCACCGAGATTCGGAGACGAATGGAGTTACTTTAGTCATAGCTATAATACTAGGATCATCGGCTCATGGGACAAAACTTGCCCGGATATGTAGTGTGTACATGTACGATGAATAATATCAATGACGTTATGCTCTTTCCTCTTGCAATTTCTGGATTCATGGAGACGCCATGATTTGTATGGCAGCGTGAGCGCACCATCGATCTTCTGCGACGAATACCCCCTCTCTCTCTCTCACACATGCACGCACGCACGCACGCACGCACGCACGCACGCACGCACGCACGCACGCA